>NC_142011.1:62240876-62473376 GCF_049901735.1 Notechis scutatus | reverse complement strand
TAATAAATATATACATATATAAAAATGTATATAAATAACAAACATCCTTTTTTTAAAAAAAATACAATCTTGTGGGGCTGCATAAAAGCTGTCCAGGGTTGCATGCTGCCTGTCAACTCTGGGTTGAACACGGGGTGGGATTCACATTTTTTTAACAACTGGTTCTGTGGGCGTGGCTTAGTTGGTGGGTGTGGCTTGGTGGTCATGTGACTGGGTGGACATGGCTTGGTGGTCATGTTACTGACTGGGCGTGGCCACCTCAATATCACTCACATCGAGGCACGCATCTCCTCGCCTGGCCTTTCAAGACTGTGGGGATGCTGCAACAGTTGTAAGTGTGAAAAATGGTCATAAGTCACTTTTTTCAGTGCCATTGTAACTTTAAATGGTCACTCCACACAAGCAAAGTACCAGCAAAGGAGGAAAAAAAAAACTCCAGAGAAGTTTCAGAAACAGGAAGTCTAATCCTGCCAAGTATGTAATAAGGGTTAACGGAGAGACAGTTTCTGTAAGCAACAGCAGAATGTTTCCTACCTGCCTCCCTTACAGTATTAGGCCAGTAATTTCCTCTAACAACCGGTTCTCCGAATTGCTTAGAATGTTAACAACCGGTTCTAGCAAATAGGTGCGAACTGGTAGAATCCCACCCCTGGGTATGAAAATTACACAGTAAGAACTGTAAGGAAATTGATCAACTGAGATACCATCCACTTTTTTCAACAATGCAGAAATTATTTTTCAAGTTATAATTCTTCAAATATGAAAGAGGTTTCAGTAAACTGGTAGATCATGCCCTAATTAACAAATAAATATTATAAATATTATGTGTGCTCCATTGTAATCTATCACCATACACTACAAACTATTTTTCAAAATATATTCTAGCTATCTATACCTCATGTAAACATATGCCAAATATTTGCCTTGCTTGAAGAGGTCCCCAGGAAGAACAATCTTTTTCTAAGTCTGCATGGAATTTTAATTATTAAATGAAAAGTGAAAACATGAATTTTTAAAATCCGGGTCAGCTCTGGTCATCAAATCATTGATTATGGTTATAATATTATAATAGCATAAATGTATTGGAAGATAAAATATGGCCAAAGCCAGATATTGGTATCCTTCAATGTTACCATGCTCCTGAGTGAGTGGGAATTTAGAAGAAACTGAAAGGAAATTGCAGAGGCTGAACTGGTGTAAAAGCGTGTGAAGTTTAAAAAATAATAATATAAATCTTTTGAAATTCACTGGAGTATAGAGTCTAATATTTATTGCAATGATATTTGAAGTGGGTTTCTTTTTTATATATAAAAAATGTTTGCCTCTAGGGATAAAGCAAATAGCTCCATTTACTCTAACTGTTTGATTAAATTCCCAAAGTGGCAAAGTCACTGGGCAACACTAATAAAGTTTGCAGCTATGTAAGCTAAAATAATGATTATTAGCACAATGAAGTCTTCAAGGCATAAATTGATCAACTGTGGAAATCAGGAGGAAAATTTTCTTTCCCATTCAGCAATTAGTAATTTGCTTAGTATATTCTTAGGCTTTTTATTTCATTGCCTTTCAAGCGCCAGGTATTATTTACCGTTGCATTAATGTGGCTGCTTTTCACTGATAAGAATGGTTAAAACAACAATATGTTGGGTTGGAAATCATCCTCGGCTTATGCTAATTCTCTTGCTAGCATGGGAGAAGCAAGAGCCAGAGAGCAAAAGTAAGCTATTGTTGATGAAAATAAGTGCACTGAAAAGCAGGAACAGGATTTTCAGGCTAATATTCTTTTCATCACACTCCAATAGTGACATCTAAAATTTCAGGACTCAGTGATAACAACTCTTCCCTAATTGGTTCATTCTTATATATATTCATACACACACATACACAGTATATTTCCACCTTCTGTTAAAAGGTGAGAATAGAATTCAATTTCCACTTAGACTGCTAAATTCAAGAAACTCCAATATAAGACTCCAATTAAGCTATAGTTGTAGGCACATGGACTTGGACTTGTCGTAATATCATATATGATAGAGCAGTATTTCAATTTATATACCATTATAAATTGAATTACAAATGATATTATGACTTTACAAGTCCAAGTCCATGCGCCTACATTTTGCTTCATAATTCAAGTCAACACCGAACTGTAAAGATATGTTTCCAGGCAGACATTTAATAAGTATAACTTCCCAGTGTCTGGATGAAATAGTTCTGGTTCATCCATGGGAGGCATAGTGCTCTTCCAAAATTCTACTCACTACCTATTTTTAAAAAATCTATGCATTTTCCATTCTCCTGGAATTGTTCTTGAAAAGTTGAGTACTGCCTCCATTGACAGTAGAGGTGGAACTCCATTGCATGCCTATCTTTCGCCTTCACATGTTTAATTTTTTTTTTTAAAGTCATTCTACTGTTTTCATGAATTTACATGCACATATGTAGATCTCACTGGGGTCTGTGGTTTTTATTTTATTATTTATTTATTTATTTGATTTGCCAATTGTTTACAAGATAATAAGTATAAGTGTATACATAGTTGTGAATACATGAAATGGGTACATATAAGAAAAATAAAAGAAGAATAAGAGAAACAATAGGACAGGGACGGTAGGCACGTTGGTGCGCTTTATGCACGCCCCTACAGACCTCTTAGGAAAGGGGTGAGGTCAATAGTAGACAGTCTAAGGTTAAAGTTTTTGGGGTTTGGGGAAGAAACTACAGAGTCGGGTAGAGTATTCCAGACATTGACCACTCTATTGCTGAAGTCGTATTTCCTGCAATCAAGTTTGGTGCGGTTAACTTTGAGTTTGTATCTATTGTGTGCTCTTGTGTTGTTATGGTTGAAGCTGAAGTATTCATTGACAGGTAGGACATTGCAATGTATGATTTTATATACCATGCTTAAATCAGACCGAAGACGGCGTAATTCAAGGTTTTCTAGTTCTAGAATTTCAAGTCTGGTGGCATAAGGTATTCTACAACGAGTAGAGGAGTGGAGAACTCTTCTTGTGAAATATTTCTGGACTTTCTCAATTGTGCTAATATCAGATACGTAATGTGGGTTCCAGACTGATGAACTGTATTCGAGTATTGGTCTAGCAAATGTTTTGTATGCTCTGGTTAGTAGTGTGATATTACCAGAGAAAAAGCTACGTAGGATTAGGTTAACAACTCTTAATGCCTTTTTGGCTATGTAGTTGCAGTGGGCTCTAGCACTTAGATCATTAGAGGTGAGTATTCCAAGGTCCTTTACAGAGCTTGGGTCATCAACAAGATCTTGACTATTCAGCTTGTATTTTATTTTCTGATTTTTTTTGCCAATATGTAAGACAGAGCATTTATTTGTTGAGATTTGAAGTTGCCATTTGTTTGACCATTCTGATACATAGTCAAGATCTTTTGTAGGGTAGCAGTATTGTCTGTGGTATTGAACAGCTTTACATCATCAGCGAAAAGAACGCAATTGCTCTTAATATGATCACAGAGGTCATTTATGTAGAGTATGAAGAGAGTTGGTCCTAGAACACTGCCTTGGGGGACACCACTATTGACAGGTACAGAATTTGATAGGACGCTCCCAATTTTGACCATTTGTTGTCTGTTTGCCAGGAATGCTTCTATCCAGTTATTCAGTTGTCCAGAGATACCATAGGATTTTATTTTTAGGAGTAGTTTGTCGTGTACCACTGAATCAAAGGCTTTACAGAAGTCTATGTAGATTGCGTCTATTGCTTTGCCCTGGTCGAGTTGTGTCGTCCATATGTTTTTGCAGTGTAAGAGTTGCAGATTACAGGATAGTTTTTTTCTGAAACCAAATTGTTTATTGGAGAGTAGGTTGTTTGTCTCTAAGTGGAGGATAATGGATTGGTTAATAATTGATTCCATGACTTTACAGGTGACGCAGCATAAGGAGATTGGTCTGTAATTTTCAACTAGGCTTGGGTCTCCCTTTTTGAAGATGGGGATGACTGTGGCTTGTGACCATAGGTTAGGCAAGGAGCTGGTCCTGAAAGATTTTTCAAAGATTATGCTTAGAGGTTTGGCTATGGCTTTTTTAAGAAGTAGGCACATATTCCATCCGGTCCAATAGATAGAGATGGTTTTAGATTGCGTAGTGCTTTTTCAACATTGTCTTCTGTAAAATCGATATGTATTAGATCATTGTTGTTATCTGTGGTACGGCTAGGAAATACTGGGCATGATCCATTGCTGTTTACAAATACTGAGCTGAAGAATGTGTTAAAGATGTTGGCTTTAATGGTGTCGTCGTTGCAGTCTTTACCATCAGGTCCTATCAAGGGTGGGATAGACCTTGAGTCTTTTAGTTTGTTGTTTAAAAATTGTAAAAAGCACGGGTGGAATTGGTGCTTAGAAGGTTTTCCTCTTGTTTAATGTGATAATTGATGCATTCGGTCTTTATCTGGTGGCATAAATTTTTGTATCGGCTTTTGAAATTGGCAACGAGACCAGATTTGTTTTTCCGCCAGAGTGATCTCTTTTTGGATTGAAGTTTCCTTATTGTTATGGGTAATCTGCTTTTTGTTTTGTTTTGGGAGTTGTTGTTGGTACATATAGTTTGATGACTCTTTTGACTTCAAGTAAAAATATGTTGTAATGGTCTTCAACAGTATTGCATCCAGTGAATAGAGATTGCCAATCAAGGGATGAGAGATCGTTGTCTATAAGATCATAGTTGCCTTTTTTGAAGTTACAATTGGGGATTACATCATTGTGGTGATTTTTGTGTGGGCGTATGTTGAGACAAAAGTCAATCATATTGTGGTCACTGCTGGAAAAGGGTTCTTTAGTTTGTATTCCGTAAATTAAATTCAAACTATTGCAGAAGATGAGATCGAGGCAGTTGTTTAGTCTAGTGTTGTTGGTTACTAGTTGTTCCAGTCCCAGATTTGTAATAGCATTGTAGAAGGTTGTGTGTATGATTTCAGTTGTACATTCATTTAGGGTCCAGTCAATATGAGGTAGATTGAAATCATCAAGAAAGATAAAAGGGTATGGGCAGGATGCAGCCCATGTTAGTAATGTATTTAACTTGTTTACATGTTCGATGTCATAATCAGGTGCTCTGTAACATAGTAAGAATCGAATTGTGATATTTAAGGATAGTTCACAGATGATGGTCTCAGGAAGAGCAAGCTCCTGGGTAACTTGGATATTTTTTAGATGTAAGGACTTTTTATAGAAGATAGCAACACCACCTCCTCTACGAATTTCACGATCTGATCGGTAAACATGATAGTCTCTTACTGTGGTAATGAAGTCAGGGAGAGATGCATTGAGCCATGTTTCACAGACAAATATAATGTCGAATTTAGCCATATTTAGTAGGAGGAAAAATTCAGGTATTTTATTCACGAGGCTTCTTGCATTGAGTAGTTTGCATTTAAGGCCAGTAGTAGTTGGAATTGAGGTAGTTAGGGGCGTGCATGCCTAGTCTTGGGTGATGGTGGATCAGTTGAGGTAGGGTTGTGGTTGAGGGTTAAAGCTGAGTTGCGGGTTGTGTGGCTTACTTTTGATACAGTCAGCATGGTAGTCAATGTACAGGTCCTTCTCTCCATTGTCTAGACGTTTTTTGAGTTCAGTGCGGAGTACACGGGAGCGGGCACGTTGCTGTATGGTTAGATCAGGGCGACAACGGAGGTTCTTATGGTTGGTGTTGGTTTTGGCGAGTGAATTTATAGTGTAATGAATTTACGTTTGCTTGATTCATTTTTGCAAATGACCCTGCACAAACGCATGGCCACAAAGCCGTCTCTGTTTTTGAGCTCTCGGCCAATGTGGGAAATGTCAAGTATTTCATCAGCGGAGATGGTTGATGCTTGATAATCACTGATGATGTTTCGGACAGTTGTGATGTCATCATTGTCATTGATGTCCTCTAGACCAAATAAGATGGCGTTTGGACGTTTCCGTTCACGCTCAACGGCTTCTCTGATGAGGATTGGGATATCAATATTTATCTGGGTTGTGTTTATTTGTGGATTGGGTTTTGGATTGGGTTGTGGTTGTTGGGTAGAGATGTGGTTTGTAGCTATTGGATGTTCAGGTTTTTGCGTTGTGTCTTTTTTTTCAAGGTTGGATATTCTTTCTTTTACGGCGTCCAGGGATGCTACTATGGTGTTAAGGGATGTTTCAATGGTTTCAATGGTATCAACTCTTTCAGACAGATCCAGTTTGGGTCTGCATGATTTGCAGAGATATGGAAACTCATTGGATGATTCTAGGTATTGAATCATTTGCTCAGGTAATCCCAAGCAGTCATGATGAGCGTATTTTTACACAGAGAACATTTGATGGAGTTTTCATTATCCTTTAGATTTTTGTAGCATTTAAGGCATGTGCAGGAGTCTTGTGGTTCATTGGTGGGGATTATCTTCTCTTTAGGTTGTGGTTTGGCATTGGATTTTCTTTTTGGCATGCGAGGATTTTTTTTTCTGTACTGTGGCTTTTATCACCTGTAGATTTTTTTTGTTATATTTATCTCTCTTTTGAATAAGAAAACCGGAATTTCCTTTCCGTGTAGGGTAAATTCTTGTGCACATGTTATTCATGTTTTAGGCATATTTCTTTTATGGTTTTGCTTGGTGTTTTCTTGTCTTTCATCTAATTTTTGCTGTCTTCCGCTATTATGTTTGCTTTATCCCTTTTGAAGAACTCTTTTATTTTCATGTTTTAAAGAACCATTGCTGTTGCTCTCTGCTGAATAGCCTTGCTCCCTCTCTGCCCTTTTCTATCATTCAGTTATGTAACATTACTCTAGTGGCCACAATTTATATGCTGGCTGGATTCTGGTAAGAGAGAGACTAGACTAGCTAAATGCAGTTCCCATCACGTGGGCCATGTGCTTTACATCCTTCTTTTAGGAAAATTTGCTGTATAGAACAGGCGACCATGTGGGTCAAATGTGTGGTTCAATTTGAACTCTGCAGCCATTGCTTCTATTAAAAAAGTAAACATTGGGGACAATCAGTTAGCTCAGGGGTCTCCAACCGTGGCAACTGGCTGGGGTATTCTGGCAGTTGAAGTCCGCCAGGTTTAAAGTTGCCAAGGTTGAAGACCCCTGAGTTAGCTTAATTAGAAAGAACAGGAGTTTTATTATCGAGAGCTGTTCTACTTTATATCATGTGTTCAGCTTCGCTTGCTGAAAATTCCAGTATTCTTTCTGTTTTCTTTCAAATGCTGCATGTATTTTTAATAAGATCTTTGGATACTCATATTGAGTAAGCCTGGAATGGAATAAGTACTCAGATACAATTAGAAAAACATTGGCCCTTAGGAATGTTAGGGACATGGCCAGGGGTGGGATTCATATTTTTAACAACCAGTTCTGTGGGCGTGGCTAAGTTGGTGGGCGTGGCTTGGTGGTCATGTTATTGGCTGGGAGTGGCCAACTCAATATCACTCACATTGAGGCATGCATCTCCTCGCCTGGCCTCTCATGACTGTGGGGATGCTGCAACAGTGTATGTGTGAAAAATGGTCATAAGTCACTTTTTTCAGTGCCATTGTAACTTTGAATGGTCACTCCAGCAAAGTACCAGCAAAGGAGAGGAAAAAAAACTCCAGAGAAGTTCCTGAGACAGGAAGTCTAGTCCTGCCAAGAATGTAATAAGGGTTAACGGAGAGGCAGTTTCTGTAAGCAATACCAGAATGTTTCCTTTCTGCCTTCCTTATAGGATTAGGCCAGTAATTTCTTCTAACAACCAGTTCTCCGAATTGCTTAGAATGTTAACAACCAGTTCTAGAGAATAGGTGCGAACTGATAGAATCCCACCCCTGGACATGGCTCCCTGAATGGGATATTGTTCAAACTTGGCAACTCTTAAGAAGTGTGGAGTTCAATTCCCAGAATCCCCCAGTCACATGTGTGGAATTAAGTGACAACTTCAGTGCACAACACATTTGGTGTTAGAAGTGGGGTCTTCTTGAAAAGGGGTATAACTGACATGGCAGTTATCACTTTGTGACAGAAGGAAGAAAATAAATCCAAACCTCCATGTATAATTGAACTGCTTCTGAGCGTATAAGAAGCAACTTTAAAGGCAAAACTTTGCACTCGGTGGTGGAATCCAGTTCTGGAGAAGCGGTAGCAGCAATTTTGAGTAGTTCAGAGAAACGGTAGCGGAAATTTTGAGTAGTTTGGAGAAACGGTAGCGGAAATTTTGAGTAGTTCGGAGAAACTGTAGTGGAAATTTTGAGTAGTTCGGAATATCACCTCTGATTGGCCCTGGCCCCATCTATTCTCTGCCTCCTGAGTCCCAGCTGATTGTCAGGGTCTTCTTTTGTTGCCCTGCACAGGAGGACGGAGCTGGAAAGCAGGTTAGTGGGGTGGGGAGGGAATGGGGATTTTGCAGTAACTTTCTCCTGGAGTGGGGTAGGAATGGTCATTTTACAGTATCATTCCCCTGCCACGCCCACCAAGCCACACCATGCCCACCAAGCCACGCACACAGAACTGGTAGTAAAAAAATTTGAATCCCACCACTGCTCCATGGGATAATAAAAAGTGCTTACTGCTAAACTAACATCTTACAGCAATTGCAAATAGCCTTTTTCAAAAGTAACCTGATGGGAAAAAGCACACTAATTCTTGAAAATCCTCATTGTGTTTGTGTATTCCCTTCAGATCTTTTTGCCCTGTTTGGAAGGAAAATAGAAGGAAGCAATAGAGGACATGGCAGGGAGAGATAAGTTAAAAAAAGACAATGGACAGTTGTAGCAGTGATTCAAGAGTTACAGGCGAAAGTAGAAGGGTTGAGCCACAAAACTTTAAGGGACTCTCTGCATGCCAAATACAGATTTGGCTTTGATCTTCTGGAGGAAAAGTGTGATATAAAACTAACCCAAAAGTTATGTTTGGTTTTCCAAGGCAGGTGCAAGAGGAAAGGTGAACATTGTTGGTGACTGCAACCATTTTGCCAAGGGGTGTGATGGCTCATATGATTAGAACACTGCGTTGACAGTCTACAAGTCCATGTTCAAGATCGGAGTGCTGCTGTGTGATGGGCTGAGCTCCCATCATTCGCTCCAGCTCCTGCTAGCCTAGCAGTTCAAAAGTGTGCACACACGAGTAGATAAATACAGACAGTCCTTGACTTACAACAGCTTGTTTATTGACCATTTTAAGTTACAATAGCATTGAAAAAAAATGACTTATGATCATTTTTCACATGTATGACCATTGCAGCATCCCCCATGCTCACATGAGTTACGTTAAGATGCTTGACAACTGACTCACATTTATGACGGTTGCAGTGTGTCAGGTGACCTCCTTTTGTAACCTTCTGAAGAGCCAAGCCAATGGGGAGAAGCTAGATTCACTTAAGAACCAGGTGACTAATTTCACAACTGTAGTGATTCACTTAACAACAGTGGCAGGAAAAATCATAAAATGGGGCAAAACTCACTCAACCAATTTTTCAATTAGCAACATAAATTTCAGGCTCCATTGTGGTCGTAAGTTGAGGACTACCTATAGATACCACTTTGGTGGGTTTATTAATGGGGACATGAAAGGACACCCCCCTCCCACAACTGGGCATCTCCCAGGCAACTGTGATTTAATTTGTTCAACTTGGAAATGCCTCTGAAAGTAATAATATATACAATAATAATATATTGTAATACATGCCATCAATAGCAAGACAGGTCAGTTACAGGGACATATATAGCAAGTACAAAACTTAGAACAAGGATCCAGATGGGGAAAGGGAAGGCGAGGATGGTGCCATTGTCTGTGCAACAAATGGAATAGATTAAAAAAAAAGGATAATAATAAATGAAAGTTAACTTCTGGAAAGAGATTTAGGGTGTAAAATGAAGCAAAAAGTAGGAAGAACTGGGAAACTGGAGCAGGAATGGGAAGAGAAGATTAAATTAGGGAGGTATAGAAGACATGAACTTTTGTTTACTCGTATGAAAGTTTTCAAGCCCTCTTATTAGCAAAGAGACTGTTAGCATCAGACTGTTTTTATGAAACTGAACATCCATCGTTCATAGTAGTCAAGGGATACTAGATAAAATATTTTGTAATTTGAAAGTAGATTTGCCAGACACAGCCCCTCTCCCCATTGCTGCTCCCATACTCCACTCTTAAATAGGAACGTGAAAGGCCATAAACAGACTTCTTGTAACCTCTGAAACACCAAAGTGCTCTCAGTTTCCAAGGATGAAAACACTCATGAATAAAACATAATTTCCATATTAGACTGTAATAATTAAAAAGTAAGACAGTATTTTCAGCCTACTAAAACATTTTTTTTAAAAAAAGGATTGGCATGAAATGCATATTGATAGGAACAAACACCATATCCTTCATTTCTGATGCTTACGTATATGGCATTGCTAATGGAGTAAATGGATTCTTAAACCCAGTTGCCAATTTTTCATTCTCCCCCACCTCCGGTGGAAAGTTGATGCATGCCCTTTGTTTAAGTGCACATTAACAATGATGTTTCAAGGACTATTACAACAACAATCTACTAAATGGAGATGTGGCATTTGAGATGATCAGGTTTTTAAAAAAAGACTTAAGTGGATAGGATGAGGTTTCTTTGTACACTAAAAGTTAACCAGTAGAGGAAACCAAATCAAAACTTCATAAGAAATGCACATTATAGATATGATACCCCTACAATATTGGTATGTACAGGTAGTCCTTGACTTACGACCACAACCGAACCCAAAATTTCTGTTGCTAGGTGAAACATTTGTTATGTAAACTTTGCCCCATTTGGTGACTTTTCTTGCCACAATTGTTAAGTGAATCAGTGCAGTTGTTAAGTGAGTCACACGTTTGTTAGGTGAATCTGGCTTCCCCACTGACTTTGCTTGTCAGAAGGTCGTAAAAGAAGATCCCATGACCCCAGGACGCTGTGACCGTCATAAATACGAACCAGTGTCTGAATCTTGATCACGTGACCAGGGGGGATGCTGCAATGGTTGTAAGTGTGTAAACCGGTCATAAGATATTTTTTTCACTGCCCTTGTAACTTTGAATGGTCACTAAATGAACTGTTGTAAATCAAAGACTACCTGTACTTTGTTTTTCTAACAGGAAGCAGGAGTAAGGGAGAGGTCATAAGACAGATTACGACTGCTGAAGAGAATAAGAACAAAAAAAAACAACAACTCCAAAATAAAAGTTACATAGTCCTATCTGTCTATTAATGAGAGTCAGTTTGATGTAATGTTGAAGACATCAGGCTAGAAACCAGGAGCCTGTGAGTTCTGGTCCTGCCTCGGGCACAAAACCAACTGGGTGATTCTGAGCTAGTCTCTTTCTCTCAGCCCTGGGATGGAGGCAATAGCTAACCACTTCTGAAAAACCTCACTAAGAAACTGTGGGAACTTCTCCAAGCCGTCTCTGAGAATCAGATATGACTGAATGGAAGAAAAACAACAACACCCGGTTTGCATCCTAGTAAATCGTAATATGTAGGGAGCCCCAAATACTAGTCTAGTTAGCTTTACTGCCTCAAATGAAACATGGGGATTCAGCTAATAATTTTAAACACCGATTATAGTTTGGATAGAGTGTGAGGCCCCGTCCACACATCCTCTTTGTCCAATGGTTTGTTGAGGCCACGTTTTATAACAAACCAGTATCTCAATGCTAGCCTGTCATTGAGGCAGGCTGAAGCCAGATCAAAGTGATCCAGCAGAAATCTTTCTATGCAAATATATTCTGTTTTGCATGTAGGTAAAGCCTGAGGTACGAAGGTGACCTGCAGGGTTTCAGTTGGATGAATAGAATACAACCTGTTTGGAAACCAGAGCCTTGCTGGACAGCAGAAAACCTCAGAGGAAGGGGACACCTTGCTCACCCCTGTCCTTTCCTCTCCCCAGACCTTCTTTTAACTCCAAAGAAGCCCTCTGCAAACTGCAGAGCTTTGCTGGCTTTGTTTTCAAGGTGTGGCAACAAGAACACTTTGTGGGCAGTGGTGTTGTCCCACTTGAAGGAACTGTGAATGTATCAGGAGAAAAGGAAAGGCTGAAAAAGGCCTAATAAAGAAAGAAGATGAAAATAGGGTGAAAATGTTTCCCTTTTCAGAATGATATCAGGAAATCAGATAAATGCGTCTCCCTCAGAAGGCAATATCCTGCCCTTCAGGTGGAGTGGCAAGGCAATGTTTCTCAAACCTCAGCAACATTAAGATCTGCGGACTTCAACTCCCAGAATTCCACAGCCAGCCATTCTGGGAATTGAAGTCCACATATCTTAATGTTGTGGAGTGTTGTAGAGAGGCGGAATAACCTGAGCTGAACACAGAGCGAACTTCAGCTTTTACTTTATTGTAACAATAAAGGGTTGCCGCGGCTGCCGCGCTAACAAGACAGCCAGCTGGCGGACAACAGCTGATGCCGTTTGACAGCTCCCTTTTATAGCCGACTGTCAAACAGCATCAGCCAATAGGAACGGTCCGTGTTCCCGCTGGAAACACGGACCGGAATGAAGACTTCAGCTCAGTCTTTTCCAAACGCCACATGGAGGTTGAGAAACACTGGTGGCAAGGGATTGTGTGAGTTTCAATTCAAAGCACACAGGGGAGTACAAGATTGCCAACTCTGGGCTGACTCATCTTATTAACTACTTGATCCTACAGTTGGGATCTCATATTGTTTTTCAGATTTGGCAACTTTAAGATTGTCTGGGGAATTCTGGGAGGTGAAGTCCATATCTCTTAAAATTGCTGAGATTGAAAAACCTGTCTTAGACCTAAAGAGAAAGAAAGCTACTTTTACAATCTGTACCCAAACAACTGCCAAAAGGCATAGAACAAGTTGTTAACGTTTTTGCAGAACCCTGCAAAATGAAAAAAGAACCTTGGTGTTTTATTTTGCTTTGGGGGAAAAGAAAATCAAGATCTCTTAACACTTTTGCGCTGAGAATGTGCCCCCTTAAAATTCAGCTCCATTTTATAAAAGATTGTTTGCATAAAAGAAGCAACAAGTCACAGGTAATCTTTTTTTGTTCAGAGAGAAGCCTTGGCTTGCCTCTTTTAGTTCTAGGCAGGGATGGGTTTCTACCAGTTCTGTCCACCTCTGTAGAACCGGTAGCTCTGAAGAGCAGCAGACATAGAACCGGTTCTATGTCTGCTGATGTTTTCCCACCTGCCCACCTGGTCAGGTGGGCAGGTGGGCAAAACATCAGCAGACATAGAACCGGTTCTATGTCTTTATTTCCTGATTTTTCAACTTCAGCTTCCGAATGAGGCACAGCTGCAGTTAAAAAAGCAGGAAAAGAGGGCTGTTTCAAAGGCTGCTTCTCTGCACGCAACGTGCTGATGACGATTTACAGGCACCCGCTCGCAGTGTGCAGGGAAGCACATCATAAATCACCGAACCTCGTAAATCCCGAACCGGTAGTTAACCCTGTCGTATCCCACCCCTGGTTCTATGGGTAGGAGTTGTGCTGTTTTGAAAGTCAGGCATGTTCCACCCTCAACTAACACTTGTGAACTGGAATGCTGGTTCCTGCAAAATAACACAAAATTGTTCTTTTTTCAAAAGTTGTATCAACTAGGTTTTTGCTTTCAAGGCACAATGAATCCTGTAGGGGTGAAATATGATCCCAAGGCAAACTGCACAGATTGGTTCTTGTACATAATTTAGACTACATCATGACTGGGGTATATGAAAAATATTTTGAAAAACAACAACAACAGAGCGCCTTTCAAGTACAGTTACCCGAGTTGTTACTACATTGTGTAGTCCAAGTCATCAAACACATCTTTTCTGTCTGTATAACACAAGGGGCATCCATGAGGGTTTGTGGGTATGTGGAAAAGTCAAGATGGCAGATGTGCCCATATGATCAAAGCCCCACCGCTTGGGAGGGGGCTGGTCACACATCTCTAGGGTAACCAGCTTCTGAAGCCTTTATTCAGAGCCAGCCCCATCAGATGGAGGCAAGCAATTGCCTCAGGAAACACTGTTGTGAAAGAATGGCAAAATATTTATTATTTAATTGTTTGCAACTGTCAGATAAGGAGAAGTTGCTTATAGATGTTCTTGTGTTTTCCTTTAGTTCATGTGCAGAGATACCTCGACTGGCTTTAAGCACTTTGCACCTTGACGTACAGGCTGAGAGCTATTTGCTGCTTTGCCTCAGGCAAAGAAATGTCTTGGGCGAGGCATAGGCATTTTCAATCTACAGTTCGCTGTATCTTGACTATCTATTTTTGGATTTCCAGACAGATGCTTCTGTGGTACTCTAATACCATCAAGAACATGACCTAATCATGTCTATATGTTTTGCAGTTTAAAGATTCCATTGCTTGTCTCTTGGCTTTTTCATTAAGTTTTGCTGCCAAGCAGCAAACCTAGAATTGCTTTATATTTTGCAACGATCTTGGCAGCTCTTAAATACTTACATGCTTAAGGCCATGAGATACAGTTTGGCACTTTGGGCCTTCTCCTTTCCTAGCAAAAATGGAACCACTAATTGAAAAAAAGCTATTCTTTCCATCGTAAGATCTGTCCAGTTGTTATTTAAATACACACATTAATTCAGGAGACTTTAAGGATTAATATACAATTGAAGCTAGAGATGATTTTGGGGGGATTTATTGACAAAAAGTCATGGAACTTTATTTTTATATATGATAATTTTGTTTTTATTTGCGATAACAGCAGCAAGACTTCTTATGCATAACAGTGTTGACTCAGACACTATGAACAATGGAAGAATGGATGCTGAAGATGATGGTCAAGACAAGTGGCAGTTAGTTTCTCGATGTCAGTTAGTTTCTCCCTTTCTGCTGTATTTTAGAAAAATTGCTGCGGACACCCCTAATAGAGCAGGCTTAAGTTAGGGGTGAATGGCTGTGAACTCTGATTGCATTTGTGCGGCAACGATTTGGGCTTTTTAAAATGCATTGCGTGCATAATTCTTATAAAAGGGTGGGCTTCACCAGCATAGACGTGGCCATTGTCTTGACTATTTCAACTTTCCCCTGCAGATGCCCCTGGGACCAGCTGTCAGAAAAGTGGCTGATCAAAGAACATTTTCTTCCAAAGCCATCTGTTACAGATGAAGAAGTGGAAAAATGAGTGGCATTTAGGTATGATGAATAGAGTCAGAGGAGTATGGTTAGAGAACAGAATGAAGGTCAGATCAGAATGAATGAATGAATAAATAAATAAAATGAATGAATAGATTCATAAAACCTGGGAAGTCAGTCATATTATGTTAGAAATTTAGATAGTGCTAGTATTAATTACTTTGGATTCTTTTACTAAGCAGGTTTTACACTTGATGGCTTAATAATCCTATAATTCTATTTATTCTTATGATCATCATAATTTTACCTTTCTCTTTATTAAAAAAAATGACTTTCAAATTCATTATCCTCAGGCTTATAGTAAAAAAAGCATGTTTGATACGAAATTGTTTGACATGTTGCATAACACAGTGCATTGATAGTTTGAAAAAACCAAATCCAACTGATCCATTGTAAACAAGATTCTTTCCCTTTGCTCTAATGAAACCATTGCTGACTAAGGGGTAGTTATTCTTCATTATTAGTTGGTTACTTTATCCAATAAATATATTTATTATTTGTGGGTGGGGGCTGAATATAGCCTGAAGCTAACACATCTCTTCAGGAAATGGAACTATGGCTATATGCAGCCTGATGTTATAAGGTGTCTGCCCCAATCTAGAGGAATTTTAGGAAAGTTTGGACTTGGTTGATAAAATCAATGCTGTTCAGTGATATCAAGGGCAAGGGGTTAGGACTTACAGATGCAGTAAGTGTATAGTACAGTACCATATGTCAACATAGGTAAGTAAATCACCATCAGTTTGAAAGTAGATTTGCCAGGCATTAAGTCATTATCAACTAGCATTAATCCATTCAACACACAAGGAAATAGTTGTTGGTAGTATTCTTTCCATCATTCATGATAGATAACATGAAAGACATCATTCCTGTTCCATTTGATAAAAATAACCTATTTTTATGCAAAGAAAAAACTGTGAGCGGTGAAGACTTACTAGTCGCTTACTATAATCTAAAAAGGCAGATTCCAAAATAGGATAGAAAACCTGGCTGAATTAAATGTAAAATATTAAAGGAAAGGCATAATGGAAACACACTAGTTTGTCTCTTATGTAAATTCATTCTAATTTTGATTGTTGGATAAATGAAATATTTTTTTCAGAAAATTGTCCGTCTCCGTTTGCTGATTGCAAACAGTATTTGCAAATGAAGTCTTTTTCATCTGAACGCTCCATTCATCTTTTGTCTATGGAAGATGCTCACAGCATGTAGCAAATGTTCTCCATCTTTTTGCAAGTCTTTTCTGGCTCACCTCGTGCTTTCTTCCTGAAAAAGTTCTGCATCAGAGATTCAACATTTTTTACTACTGGTTCTGTGGGCATGGCTTGGTGGGCATCACAGGGGAAGGTTACTGCAAAATCCCATTCCCTCCCCACCCCACTAACCTGCTTTCCAGCTCCATTCTCCTGTGCAGGGCAACAAAAGAAGACCCAGCCAATCAGCTGGGACTTGGGAGACAGAGAATAGATGGGGGTGGGGTCAGTCAGAAGTGGCATTTGCCGGTTCTCCAAAATATTCAAAATTTCCGTTACTGGTTCTCCAGAACTGGTCAACCTGCTGAATACCACCTCTGTTCTGCATTTCAAACTATCTCTTGAAACAAATATGTGTGGGTTTTCTTCTTATTCCTTAGCATGTGTTTATACCACAGGAAACTTGTTGAGATTTAGTATTTGCTCCAGAAAAACCTCTGGTAGCAACTTGTATCAAGTGAAGCAATGAAATTCACAAGGAACAAGATTGAACTCAGTCAAAAAGTCATTTATGACTCCATTCAATGCTTTGGCTTCTTAAGGGCGACAGCAAATGTCAGCATGGTTACAGTCTGGAAATGTATTGCTTGACATCAGGAAAGAATTTTGACCTACCAATAATGGAAGTTCTTTTTCTTCTTCCTTAATAGCCTCACACAAAGCAGAGTGAGAAGTTTACTGGGCTTCACCTTGGTATTTGAAGAAAGAAAAGAAATGGTCTTTGCCCAAACTGTTAAATTAAGGGCTCCTGACAGCTCTGCCAGTAAAAGCAGAAGGTTGAGGAAGCAGCAGCAGCATTCTTCCATGAATAAGCCATCTTGTGGAGTGAAAAGGGTTAATGAAACGTCGGTGCCCTTTGTGAGGAAAAAAGAGGCTTGAAAGCTGGCAAAGCCACTTGTCAGGAAAACTGAAGAAATGAGAAAAGCTCTCATAAAGTGTGATTTTTTTTGTCACCATTAACCTCCTACCACATGCTAAAGCAGATGGGATTTCTTTGGACATGTGCCATATACTGAGTTCTTAAGAGTCTAGAAATAAAAAGCTCAGCACTGAATGCAGCCAGTGATAACACAGAGCCTTTTCTCACACATCTCCATGGTTGTAAAATAAAGGCAATTGCTCCCAGAGTTACTACAAGTAGCGGCTTCATGTCAGATTTGTTCTCGCAGCATTTTCCTATTCCGAATCCCAGCCTTCAGCTCTTGCTGCCTCTCCATTCTGTCCCATTGTGGCAAAAAATCTGTGTGTTTTATATTTATGTTTAATTTTTTTATTGCTCCAAAGGTAGGGCTATTCACAATGAATTGGAAAATGACATTCAAAGGACTCCAGAGGAGCCAAGCTTTAAAATGGAATGTAACTTATTGGAAGGGTCTTTGTAATAGAAAATTACGCCTTGGGGTTACTCTCTTGCTAGAGACATACAGTAGTTGAAATGCCCAGAAGGTTTGGTACATGCGGTGTCATGCACTAGAAAAAAGATCTTAAGCAAAGTCACAAGAGCTTTGTAAAACAATGAGATAAGTAGAATAGACATATTTGTTTTCCAGGATGGTATACAGCAGTGGTGGTATTCAATTTCTTTTACTACCTGTTCTGTGGGTGTACCTTGGTGGGCATGTGTGGCTTTGTTGACGTGGCTTGAGGGATGTGGCAGGGGAAGGATACTGCAAAATCCCCATTCCCTCCCCACCCCACTAACCTGCTTTCCAGCTCCATTCTCCTGTGCAGGGCAACAAAAGAAGACCCAGCCGATCAGCTGAGACTCAGGAAGCAGAGAATAGATGGGGGCAGGGACAGTCAGAAGTGGTATTTGTTTCAAGGACTATTACAACAACAATCTACTAAATGGAGATGTGGCATTTGAGATGATCAGGTTTAAAAAAAAGACTTAAGTGGATAGGATGAGGTTTCTTTGTGCACTAAAAGTTAACCAGTAGAGGAAACCAAATCAAAACTTCATAAGAAATGCACATTATAGATATGATACCCCTACAATATTGGTATGTACAGGTAGTCCTTGACTTACGACCACAACCGAACCCAAAATTTCTGTTGCTAGGTGAAACATTTGTTATGTGAACTTTGCCCCATTTGGTGACTTTTCTTGCCACAATTGTTAAGTGAATCAGTGCAGTTTTTAAGTGAGTCACACGTTTGTTAGGTGAATCTGGCTTCCCACTGACTTTGCTTGTCAGAAGGTCGTAAAAGAAGATCCCATGACCCCAGGACGCTGTGACCGTCATAAATACGAACCAGTGTCTGAATCTTGATCACGTGACCAGGGGGATGCTGCAATGGTTGTAAGTGTGTAAACCGGTCATAAGATATTTTTTCACTGCCCTTGTAACTTTGAATGGTCACTAAATGAACTGTTGTAAATCAAAGACTACCTGTACTTTGTTTTTCTAACAGGAAGCAGGAGTAAGGGAGAGGTCATAAGACAGATTACGAGTGCTGAAGAGAATAAGAACAAAAAAAAAACAACAACTCCAAAATAAAAGTTACATAGTCCTATCTGTCTATTAATGAGAGTCAGTTTGATGTAATGTTGAAGGCATCAGGCTAGAAACCAGGAGCCTGTGAGTTCTGGTCCTGCCTCGGGCACAAAACCAACTGGGTGATTCTGAGCTAGTCTCTTTCTCTCAGCCCTGGGATGGAGGCAATAGCTAACCACTTCTGAAAAACCTCACTAAGAAACTGTGGGAACTTCTCCAAGCCGTCTCTGAGAATCAGATATGACTGAATGGAAGAAAAAACAACACCCGGTTTGCATCCTAGTAAATCGTAATATGTAGGGAGCCCCAAATACTAGTCTAGTTAGCTTTACTGCCTCAAATGAAACATGGGATTCAGCTAATAATTTTAAACACCGATTATAGTTTGGATAGAGTGTGAGGCCCCGTCCACACATCCTCTTTGTCCAATGGTTTGTTGAGGCCACGTTTTATAACAAACCAGTATCTCAATGCTAGCCTGTCATTGAGGCAGGCTGAAGCCAGATCAAAGTGATCCAGCAGAAATCCTTCTATGCAAATATATTCTGTTTTGCATGTAGGTAAAGCCTGAGGTACGAAGGTGACCTGCAGGGTTTCAGTTGGATGAATAGAATACAACCTGTTTGGAAACCAGAGCCTTGCTGGACAGCAGAAAACCTCAGAGGAAGGGGACACCTTGCTCACCCCTGTCCTTTCCTCTCCCCAGACCTTCTTTTAACTCCAAAGAAGCCCTCTGCAAACTGCAGAGCTTTGCTGGCTTTGTTTTCAAGGTGGCAACAAGAACACTTTGTGGGCAGTGGTGTTGTCCCACTTGAAGGAACTGTGAATGTATCAGGAGAAAAGGAAAGGCTGAAAAAGGCCTAATAAAGAAAGAAGATGAAAATAGGGTGAAAATGTTTCCCTTTTCAGAATGATATCAGGAAAGCAGATAAATGCGTCTCCCTCAGAAGGTAATATCCTGCCCTTCAGGTGGAGTGGCAAGGCAATGTTTCTCAAACCTCAGCAACATTAAGATCTCATGCGACTTCAACTCCCAGAATTCCACAGCCAGCCATTCTGGGAATTGAAGTCCACATATCTTAATGTTGTGGAGTGTTGTAGAGAGGCGGAATAACCTGAGCTGAAACAGAGCGAACTTCAGCTTTTACTTTATTGTAACAATAAAGGGTTGCGCGGCTGCCGCGCTAACAAGACAGCCAGCTGGCGGACAACAGCTGATGCCGTTTGACAGCTCCCTTTATAGCCGACTGTCAAACAGCATCAGCCAATAGGAACGGTCCGTGTTCCCGCTGGAAACACAGACCGGAATGAAGACTTCAGCTCAGTCTTTTCCAAGGTTGAGAAACACTGGTGGCAAGGGATTGTGTGAGTTTCAATTCAAAGCACACAGGGAGTACAAGATTGCCAACTCTGGGCTGACTCATCTTATTAACTACTTGATCCTACAGTTGGGATCTCATATTGTTTTTCAGATTTGGCAACTTTAAGATTGTCTGGGGAATTCTGGGAGGTGAAGTCCATATCTCTTAAAATTGCTGAGATTGAAAAACCTGCCTTAGACCTAAAGAGAAAGAAAGCTACTTTTACAATCTGTACCCAAACAACTGCCAAAAGGCATAGAACAAGTTGTTAACGTTTTGCAGAACCCTGCAAAATGAAAAAGAACCTTGGTGTTTTATTTTGCTTTGGGGGAAAAGAAAATCAAGATCTCTTAACACTTTTGCGCTGAGAATGTGCCCCCTTAAAATTCAGCTCCATTTTATAAAAGATTGTTTGCATAAAAGAAGCAACAAGTCACAGGTAATCTTTTTTTGTTCAGAGAGAAGCCTTGGCTTGCCTCTTTTAGTTCTAGGCAGGGATGGGTTTCTACCAGTTCTGTCCACCTCTGTAGAACCGGTAGCTCTGAAGAGCAGCAGACATAGAACCGGTTCTATGTCTTTATTTCCTGATTTTCAACTTCAGCTTCCGAATGAGGCACAGCTGCAGTTAAAAAGCAGGAAAAGAGGGCTGTTTCAAAGGCTGCTTCTCTGCACGCAACGTGCTGATGACGATTTACAGGCACCCGCTCGCAGTGTGCAGGGAAGCACATCATAAATCACCGAACCTCGTAAATCCCGAACCGGTAGTTAACCCTGTCGTATCCCACCCCTGGTTCTATGGGTAGGAGTTGTGCTGTTTTGAAAGTCAGGCATGTTCCACTCTCAACTAACACTTGTGAACTGGAATGCTGGTTCCTGCAAAATAACACAAAATTGTTCTTTTTCAAAAGTTGTATCAACTAGGTTTTTGCTTTCAAGGCACAATGAATCCTGTAGGGGTGAAATATGATCCCAAGGCAAACTGCACAGATTGCTTCTTGTACATAATTTAGACTACATCATGACTGGGGTATATGAAAAATATTTTGAAAAACAACAACAACAGAGCGCCTTTCAAGTACAGTTACCTGAGTTGTTACTACATTGTGTAGTCCAAGTCATCAAACACATCTTTTCTGTCTGTATAACACAAGGGGCATCCATGAGGGTTTGTGGGTATGTGGAAAAGTCAAGATGGCAGATGTGCCCATATGATCAAAGCCCCACCGCTTGGGAGGGGGCTGGTCACACATCTCTAGGGTAACCAGCTTCTGAAGCCTTTATTCAGAGCCAGCCCCATCAGATGGAGGCAAGCAATTGCCTCAGGAAACACTGTTGTGAAAGAATGGCAAAATATTTATTATTTAATTGTTTGCAACTGTCAGATAAGGAGAAGTTGCTTATAGATGTTCTTGTGTTTTCCTTTAGTTCATGTGCAGAGATACCTCGACTGGCTTTAAGCACTTTGCACCTTGACGACAGGCTGAGAGCTATTTGCTGCTTTGCCTCAGGCAAAGAAATGTCTTGGGCGAGGCATAGGCATTTTCAATCTACAGTTCGCTGTATCTTGACTATCTATTTTTGGATTTCCAGACAGATGCTTCTGTGGTACTCTAATACCATCAAGAACATGACCTAATCATGTCTATATGTTTTGCAGTTTAAAGATTCCATTGCTTGTCTCTTGGCTTTTTCATTAAGTTTTGCTGCCAAGCAGCAAACCTAGAATTGCTTTATATTTTGCAACGATCTTGGCAGCTCTTAAATACTTACATGCTTAAGGCCATGAGATACAGTTTGGCACTTTGGGCCTTCTCCTTTCCTAGCAAAAATGGAACCACTAATTGAAAAAAGCTATTCTTTCCATCGTAAGATCTGTCCAGTTGTTATTTAAATACACACATTAATTCAGGAGACTTTAAGGATTAATATACAATTGAAGCTAGAGATGATTTTGGGGGGATTTATTGACAAAAATTCACGGAACTTTATTTTTATATATGATAATTTTGTTTTTATTTGTGATAACAGCAGCAAGACTTCTTATGCATAACAGTGTTGACTCAGACACTATGAACAATGGAAGAATGGATGCTGAAGATGATGGTCAAGACAAGTGGCAGTTAGTTTCTCGATGTCAGTTAGTTTCTCCCTTTCTGCTGTATTTTAGAAAAATTGCTGCGGACACCCCTAATAGAGCAGGCTTAAGTTAGGGGTGAATGGCTGTGAACTCTGATTGCATTTGTGCGGCAACGATTTGGGCTTTTTTAAATGCATTGCATGCATAATTCTTATAAAAGGGTGGGCTTCACCAGCATAGATGTGGCCATTGTCTTGACTATTTCAACTTTCCCCTGCAGATGCCCCTGGGACCAGCTGTCAGAAAAGTGGCTGATCAAAGAACATTTTCTTCCAAAGCCATCTGTTACAGATGAAGAAGTGGAAAAATGAGTGGCATTAGGTATGATGAATAGAGTCAGAGGAGTATGGTTAGAGAACAGAATGAAGGTCAGATCAGAATGAATGAATGAATAAATAAATAAAATGAATGAATAGATTCATAAAACCTGGGAAGTCAGTCATATTATGTTAGAAATTTAGATAGTGCTAGTATTAATTACTTTGGATTCTTTCACTAAGCAGGTTTTACACTTGATGGCTTAATAATCCTATAATTCTATTTATTCTTATGATCATCATAATTTTACCTTTCTCTTTATTAAAAAAATGACTTTCAAATTCATTATCCTCAGGCTTATAGTAAAAAAGCATGTTTGATACGAAATTGTTTGACATGTTGCATAACACAGTGCATTGATAGTTTGAAAAAACCAAATCCAACTGATCCATTGTAAACAAGATTCTTTCCCTTTGCTCTAATGAAACCATTGCTGACTAAGGGGTAGTTATTCTTCATTATTAGTTGGTTACTTTATCCAATAAATATATTTATTATTTGTGGGTGGGGGCTGAATATAGCCTGAAGCTAACACATCTCTTCAGGAAATGGAACTATGGCTATATGCAGCCTGATGTTATAAGGTGTCTGCCCCAATCTAGAGGAATTTTAGGAAAGTTTGGACTTGGTTGATAAAATCAATGCTGTTCAGTGATATCAAGGGCATGGGGTTAGGACTTACAGATGCAGTAAGTGTATAGTACAGTACCATATGTCAACATAGGTAAGTAAATCATCATCAGTTTGAAAGTAGATTTGCCAGGCATTAAGTCATTATCAACTAGCATTAATCCATTCAACACACAAGGAAATAGTTGTTGGTAGTATTCTTTCCATCATTCATGATAGATAACATGAAAGACATCATTCCTGTTCCATTTGATAAAAATAACCTATTTTTATGCAAAGAAAAAACTGTGAGCGGTGAAGACTTACTAGTCACTTACTATAATCTAAAAAGGCAGATTCCAAAATAGGATAGAAAACCTGGCTGAATTAAATGTAAAATATTAAAGGAAAGGCATAATAGAAACACACTAGTTTGTCTCTTATGTAAATTCATTCTAATTTTGATTGTTGGATAAATGAAATATTTTTTTCAGAAAATTGTCCGTCTCCGTTTGCTGATTGCAAACAGTATTTGCAAATGAAGTCTTTTTCATTTGAACGCTCCATTCATCTTTTGTCCATGGAAGATGCTCACAGCATGTAGCAAATGTTCTCCATCTTTTTGCAAGTCTTTTCTGGCTCACCAGTACAAATGCTCGTGCTTTCTTCCTGAAAAAGTTCTGCATCAGAGATTCAACATTTTTTACTACTGGTTCTGTGGGCATGGCTTGGTGGGCATCACAGGGGAAGGTTACTGCAAAATCCCATTCCCTCCCCACCCCACTAACCTGCTTTCCAGCTCCATTCTCCTGTGCAGGGCAACAAAAGAAGACCCAGCCAATCAGCTGGGACTTGGGAGACAGAGAATAGATGGGGGTGGGGTCAGTCAGAAGTGGCATTTGCCGGTTCTCCAAAATATTCAAAATTTCCGTTACTGGTTCTCCAGAACTGGTCAACCTGCTGAATACCACCTCTGTTCTGCATTTCAAACTATCTCTTGAAACAAATATGTGTGGGTTTTCTTCTTATTCCTTAGCATGTGTTTATACCACAGGAAACTTGTTGAGATTTAGTATTTGCTCCAGAAAAACCTCTGGTAGCAACTTGTATCAAGTGAAGCAATGAAATTCACAAGGAACAAGATTGAACTCAGTCAAAAAGTCATTTATGACTCCATTCAATGCTTTGGCTTCTTAAGGGCGACAGCAAATGTCAGCATGGTTACAGTCTGGAAATGTATTGCTTGACATCAGGAAAGAATTTTGACCTACCAATAATGGAAGTTCTTTTTCTTCTTCCTTAATAGCCTCACACAAAGCAGAGTGAGAAGTTTACTGGGCTTCACCTTGGTATTTGAAGAAAGAAAAGAAATGGTCTTTGCCCAAACTGTTAAATTAAGGGCTCCTGACAGCTCTGCCAGTAAAAGCAGAAGGTTGAGGAAGCATCAGCAGCATTCTTCCATGAATAAGCCATCTTGTGGAGTGAAAAGGGTTAATGAAACATCGGTGCCCTTTGTGAGGAAAAAGAGGCTTGAAAGCTGGCAAAGCCACTTGTCAGGAAAACTGAAGAAATGAGAAAAGCTCTCATAAAGTGTGATTTTTTTGTCACCATTAACCTCCTACCACATGCTAAAGCAGATGGGATTTCTTTGGACATGTGCCATATACTGAGTTCTTAAGAGTCTAGAAATAAAAAGCTCAGCACTGAATGCAGCCAGTGATAACACAGAGCCTTTTCTCACACATCTCCATGGTTGTAAAATAAAGGCAATTGCTCCCAGAGTTACTACAAGTAGCGGCTTCATGTCAGATTTGTTCTCGCAGCATTTTCTTATTCCGAATCCCAGCCTTCAGCTCTTGCTGCCTCTCCATTCTGTCCCATTGTGGCAAAAAATCTGTGTGTTTTATATTTATGTTTAATTTTTTTTATTGCTCCAAAGGTAGGGCTATTCACAATGAATTGGAAAATGACATTCAAAGGACTCCAGAGAAGCCAAGCTTTAAAATGGAATGTAACTTATTGGAAGGATCTTTGTAATAGAAAATTACGCCTTGGGGTTACTCTCTTGCTAGAGACATACAGTAGTTGAAATGCCCAGAAGGTTTTGTACATGCGGTGTCATGCACTAGAAAAAAGATCTTAAGCAAAGTCACAAGAGCTTTGTAAAACAATGAGATAAGTAGAATAGACATATTTGTTTTCCAGGATGGTATACAGCAGTGGTGGTATTCAATTTCTTTTACTACCTGTTCTGTGGGTGTAGCTTGGTGGGCATGTGTGGCTTTGTTGACGTGGCTTGAGGGGTGTGGCAGGGGAAGGATACTGCAAAATCCCCATTCCCTCCCCACCCCACTAACCTCCTTTCCAGCTCCATTCTCCTGTGCAGGGCAACAAAAGAAGACCCAGCCGATCAGCTGAGACTCAGGAAGCAGATAATAGATGGGGGCAGGGACAGTCAGAAGTGGTATTTACTGGTTTATTTATTTTATTTATTTATTTGATTTGCCAATTGTTTACAAGATAATAAGTATAAGTGTATACATAGTTGTGAATACATGAAATGGGTACATATAAGAAAAATGAAAGAAGAATAAGAGAAACAATAGGACAGGGACGGTAAGGCACGTTGGTGCGCTTATGCATGCCCCCTACAGACCTCTTAGGAAAGGGGTGAGGTCAATAGTAGGCAGTCTAAGGTTAAAGTTTTTGGGGTTTGAGGAGGAAACTACAGAGTCGGGTAGAGTATTCCAGACATTGACCACTCTATTGCTGAAGTCATATTTCCTGCAATCAAGTTTGGTGCGGTTAACATTGAGTTTGTATCTATTGTGTGCTCTTGTGTTGTTATGGTTGAAGCTGAAGTATTCATTGACAGGTAGGACATTGCAATGTATGATTTTATATACCATGCTTAAATCAGACCGAAGACGGCATAATTCAAGGTTTTCTAGTTCTAGAATTTCAAGTCTGGTGGCTCCGAACTACTCAAAATTTCCAATACTGGTTCTCCAGAACCTGTCAGAACTGGCTGAATACCACCTCTGGTATACAGACTCCTGCCTTGGGCAAGGAGTTGGACTAGAGCAGGGGTGTCAAACTCAAGGCCCATGGACCAGATCCAGCCTGCAGGGTGCTTAGATTGGGCCCACAGGGCTGCCCTGGAAATAGCAAAGGTTCAGCCTGCGGTGCCTCTGCCAGTGAAAATAGAGCTTGGGAGGACAGCAGGCAACTTTCCTGAGCTCTATTTTCACTGGCAGAAGTTGCAGGAGGCCATTGTGGCTGAAAACGGAGCTCACAAGGGTTGCACGCAGCCCTCCTGAGTTCTGTGTTCACTGGCAGAGGGTTGCAGAAGGCTGTTGCAGCCAAAAATGGAGCTCAGGAGTGATCTGTCCACAGGAGTCTCCAACATGAGTGATGTCAAGCTGGCCACACCCATCCTCTGGCCCCCCGAGGTCAAACACAACCCTGATGTGGCCCTCAATGAAATTGAGTTTGACTAGAGAATCTCTCTTTGAAACCTACGATTCTATATATGGTTGCTGTAGGTCTCACTTACTGATAAATATACGTTACCAATAAGCAAGCTAAGAACCAATTCAAAAGAATGGTTGGTTCTAATGTAGAAACTTGAAATACTACTGGAAGGGATTGATTACTAAAGATCTGTTTGCCCATAAATAATGGCAGAAAATTATATTAGAATATTCACAAGTTTTTTTCTAATATTCTACTAGTGACTACTTCAATGACGATGTCATTGACTACTTCAGCTTCAACCACAACAATACAAGAGCACACAACAGATACAAATTCAATGTAAACCGCTTCAAACTTGATTGCAGAAAGTACGACTTCAGCAACAGAGTGGTCAATGCCTGGAATGCACTACCTGACTCTGTTGTTACACCCTCTAACCCCCACTCCTTTAACCTCAAACTATCCACTATTGACCTCACCCCATTCCTAACAGGTCTGTAAGGGGTGTGCATAAGTGCACCATCGTGCCTACCGTCCCTGTCCTATTGTCCCCATTTATTTGTACCTATTTTCTGTATTCTTACTCATGTTCATACTTATACCTATTATCTTGTAAGCGATTGACAAATAAAATAAAATAAATAAATAAATAAATAGTGCAAACAGAAATTTTCTGTTTCTGTTCCATAGATATGTGGGTATCTGGATTAGAATGAATTATGAATTGTATCATCTGGGAATAGCTGGAGCTGTAATGTCATATGTAAGTAGCTCTCTGAGGAGTGGAATAGCTACAAATGGTTGAAATTTATTAAATATTGTGAGATTCATAGAGGCATTAACATGATTATCTACTGCAATATGCTATACATGGGACTGCTCTTGAAACCACTCAGAAGGTGGTTTAACTGGTCCCAAGTGCAGCAGTAAAAGTACTGGGGATGTCCCTTGGCAGAATGGGATAACTTGCTAAGGCCAACTCATTGTGGCCAACTTGCCATTGTCAACTTGCCATGACCATTTTGCAGTAGCTAAATTGCTGCAGTCAACTTGCCATGCAACAATTCAATTTAATTACAGTATTTAAAATAATTTTAAAAATATTTTAATTTTTGTCATGCACATTTCATTTTGTCCCTCTTTTTGCATTCTTTCTTTAATTATTCTATTCCACATTTCTTTGATATTAGTGTAACCCTTGTCCCTGTCAGGTCATCCCATGGTGAGTTGTGTGGTGAGTTATCCCACGGAAGTTGGCCATGTCAACTTGGCTACAGCAAGTTGTCTTACACCCATAACTTGCTCACATGACACCATTGTATTATGAACTATACTGCTTGCCACTATTCTTTTAGGTTGATTCTGGCCATAACTTACAAAGGCTTACATAATATAGGGACAGGTTATATGGGGGACTACCTATCCCATGATTTCTTTCTGGCTGGTATATGCCAGTAGAATCAGTGTGTTCTGAGTTTCTTCAATTAAACGATGCCATCCATTGGAACTTAGGAAGTCACACTATCTTCTGTAATGAGATTTCCCCTGAAGTCCAAGTTGCTCCCATCCATCTTAGTATTCCATCTTAGGTTAAGATGTATGGAGCCATTGGTTGGATATGTTTCTGTATAGATTGACTGGAATCCAGACTGCTTTGTGCAGTATTGTGCTTTCATTTTTTAATTATATTCTGAGCAGCCTAGAGTTAGTTTGGAGTCAGCTGGTAAATTATAATGATAAACATTGGATGTTTCTCCTGGAGAGAAGTTGGATATGTCAACTCACTATCTTGAAACATGATATACAAATGATCTTATGGTTCCATTTGCTTGCTTAACTAAATATCACAACTCCATGATATTTACTGCTATAAATTATAAAATGGCACCATGCTTGAATGATGCTTGGAAGAGATTTCTTCATTGTGATAAAAAATGGCTACAACACTAATGTTCTATTTTACGGTGCCTGATTACATAAAAGTCTCAAAAAATACCACAAACAAACAGACTAATATTAACAGAATATACTAGCATCATATTCCATATTAAATCCCAATACTAAGTTAAAAGTATGCTTGTGTGAAGTTTGTTGTCTTCTGTCCTATGCACCATTTTATAAGCACAATAGATTGTAGGATTAGACCTCAAAAGCTCACATGCGATTGCCTTTATAATCTATCCATTTTGAAAGCCAAAATTAAATAAGACCGAAGTATTATTTTATTTCAGCCTCATCACAGTACATTGGGCTAAGCACTTGTTATACGCAAGTGATGATTTATTCACAATTGTTTATATAAAGTACAGAATGGTTGGTGTAAACTAATACATTAAGGAAACCAGGTAAGTGAATGTGTGTCAGACAAATATAAGTCACAAGAAAACAGGAAAGTTTTATCTTCTCCAAATAGACAAAATCTGATACTCTTACTAAGTTGATCATAAATAATAAACTTCTCATTTTAATAGAAATATGTTTTCAGAAAGGTAAGATTAAATTTGATTTTATTCTGAAGTTGCTTCTGTCAGAGATCATGTGGAATTCTAAGAAACCATGTTTTATATTTTAAATACCATTGTATTTATATTCACAGCTCTAGGTCCCTCTATTTAATTAAAATATATACCACTGCCACTAATAACTAAAAGATAATTTGTTTGGTAAATTGCTTTGATGCTGATCTCTCATTAGGAAGTGGTTTAATTCCCAAGTATTTTGCAAATTCAGCCCAACACAATAATCTATGGGAGTGTTTAACATTTCCCTGTAGATATTCAAGGCTTTGTTCCAATAAAATCTTTTAGATGGATGGTTATACTAAATCTCTATCAATATTAATTTCTATTATTTGGGGATGTCTTTAATTTCTTCCTTGCCCCTTGAGGAAACAAGAGGTATTTACTGGGTATGTGGATGTTTTTGAGGATAAGGTCACATTCAGTATCCACATGGTTTCTGGTGAAATAATTCAACAAAACTGCTTGGGCTCTTCCCTTGAAATTGCTTGACATCTAGTGATATTTCAGTGTTTTCACACAAGATTTCATAGAAGATCACCAATATGAGTTTAGTGATGTAATTATACATTTTGATCTAATTGAGTTACGGGTTATAGGTGATATGTATTAATAAAACGTTGCAATTTCTGCATGGAGCTCCTTTCTTCACCCTGTTATTCAGGAATTCTGACTATTGTTGGAACAACCATTGCCAGCTTTCTTTTTCTTAAGAAAAACAAATATTCAATTATTGGAAAATAGTTGGTAGAATTATGACATAAGATTTAGAACCAAGGTCTGACAGTTCATGCATTGCACGTCTCCTAGCATCCCGCTGACCCCAGCACTTCCAACTATGTGGTAAAAATTCAGTAGCGAACTAGTTGAATTTGGAAGCTATGATTTTAAATTGTATTGGGAGAATAATTTGGCAGCAGTTTGCCTCCCAGAGTCCTCCTGTTTCTGTTCCCACCTGAAAAATGACAACATCAAACCAACCTCTCACAGTGGTGTCAAACTCACAGCATCACGGTGCCATCGTGTGATGTTTTGCAACATTTTTTTCCCTTTGTGGGATGGGCGTGGCCTGCACTTGATGCATCTGGCCTGCAGGCCACCAGTTTGACATCCCTTCACTATCACAAAGAGCTGAAAACATGACGCTGTGCTTCTTCCACTGAAATCATGGCATCTTCAATCAGAACCTTGCAATGTTCATGAAGGTTGGAAAACTTGATTATGGTCCCCATCTCTTCAAACATTATCTACCCCTGTTTTATGTATAGAATTTTGAATAAAATCAAGGTATTTACTTACCTAATTCCTGGAGAAAAGCTTTTCCATATGTTGAGGCTATCATTGTTGCCCTACTTCTTAGGTAGTGAAAACCTATATTGAATAATTTGATTCTGTGTGGAGAAGATGATCCTGGAAGCACCTGGAAGCCAAGCCATTTGAGACCTGAAAGGTCAAAAACAACACTTTGAAATCTAGAGGTATTGCTCCAGCATTGCACCATAATAGGCTATAATAATTTTCACATGTCAGCACGTGGGCTTCTACATTCCGGAATGGAACAACTCACCACAGCCAACTTGCAATGGCCAACTTGCTGCAGGACAACTCACTCGATATTCATTTTTCCTAACTATTTCATTGTGGACTTTGGGGAGATTACAGTATTCCTATGCTACCAAGCTATGCATGCTCCAATATATCTGACTTGTACTTATAAATGTTAATTAAAAGCAAGGGGAAAGAATTATCAGGTGTGAAAGCCATGGTTTAAAAAGTCACTTTTCCATCACACACCTACACAACTGAACACCTATAAATAAGCTAACTTTTCATTTCTTTGAACCTGCTTTATTTAACAACTGTGCAGCTGTGCAATGACTAGGTTTTTGTGAAATTGCGATCTGATATGGCAGTGTGGCTCCTGGCATCTGCCACATTTGTTATGCCACAGGTGGCTTGCGGCATGATGCTATTAGTACATATGATAAAACATAGCTATCATTTCCAATTTCACCCACATCTCCTGAAATTAGATACTATGCACTGGTGTAAGTAAGACTAAATTGTGTTATAAAGATAGGAATTACTACACTGCATTAGTTAAGGTATGTCAACTGAACAGCAATTGCATTTGTAAAAGGACCAGTATGGTGCCTCAGAAATGAAAGTAATGCTAAGGCAGATCTTGTCCTTAAATATATATATATCTAGATTTGGAAACTGATTTAGATATGAAACTCACCAGGTGACCTTAGAGTAATAATTAATCCTTGGATCCATTTACCACCCAGAGTTAAAGAACTACACAGAACTCTTGAAGCTATTTTGCCAGCAAGATGAAATATAAATTATGAATAGAAAAAAGAACATATCAATTCTACTGATAGAATGTGGGATATATTATCTTTATTCTGCAATGGCATACTTTGAGAAATGGGTTCAGAACAACCTTCAAATCTATGTACTAGATGCTTTTGAATTCTATTCAGCTAAAATAAATTATTATGCAATTCCTGAAACTATTTCTCAAAATATATCTCTTCATAGCTTAGCTTAATGCTGATTGTTTTTATTGTTTTAATGTAAGTGCCTTAAGTTATCATCATCATTCTTTTCTTTTCCCTCTTTCAGGGTCCTTTCTTTTAGTTATTTAAGCTCTTACATCCTGTACACAAAGCACAGGCAACAACAACAAAAAAGCATTAGTAGTCCTAAATTATTCTTAATAGGGCTCTGTAGCACCTCACATTCAATACAAAAATGTCCTTCTGAGGTGCACTGGGTTCATCTGTCCACAATTCCTTTATCCAAACATGTCATTTCCTGGGATTATGCTGAATCTGAGCAATATTTATGCAACATTGATTTCCCCTCACTACTATCCATGCAAATACAAAGAATGATTTGTAAAAATCCAGACAAATGGAAATAGATGCATGGATCATGGGGCTTGGATACATGAGTAAGTTTTTTATTTTACTTTTGTGGAAGATGACGAGACTTTAAACAAAACTTGTGTAAGGTTTTTGACACATGGGGCGGGACCTTCAGGTATACCCAAAAAATGCTAGCTGAAAAATGAACACAGATTGGTTGACATTCTCTGCCAACTATATTCTCTTTAAAATATAGACATGTTTGTGATTCTAATGTTAGGAGTATTAGCATAGATCAGAAAAATAACTTTTAAAAATTTAAATTCCTTTTAATATATATTATAGAAAGTTTGGATGCATAATTATTTTTCTTTCCATGGCAGCTTTCAAAGTTGCACAACTTGGAACAGATAGAAAGAGTCAGTGGTGTCAGCAAATATCGCTTCCCTATTTTATGAGCAGAGAATTTCACTCTCCTTTAAAAGGGACAGCCTCTTTCTAGTTCCAATAATACTATTAGACACAATTCACTAGTCATATATTCCAATAAAATTTGCATATAAACTCTTACTACATATTTACATGGAGCAAAAGCATTCTATATTGGAAAGATAACTCTTGTTATGGAAGTATTTTTAATGTAGTAAATTTAGCCTCTATTTAAAAAACCCCTTATTATTTTATTGTACTCCCAAAATGAGATTCTTCATAGACAGTCCTAGGAACATTTTTAAGCTGAAGTGCTCTGAAGTACTTTATACTTAAGGGTAGCACCCTAACTTTAAAATACAGTCATCTTCTCAGCTTTATCCAACGATTTGTTCTGTGATGAATCCTCAAACTGAGCCTTGGTGTTTTAATGACGAGAAATCATGAATATTAAACCCAAGAAAAGTTGACAGTATTTAAATGAGCATCATTAACAGACACATAAATTAACAGGATTTTTAGTTCTTGTGGAACTGCCGTTTCAATGTTAATTAAACAACTGGAGTGCTCTTGTGCATTCCCAGCAAACTGTCCCTAATGTGCACTGCTGAATATCATTATGGGTGGTTGACTTGCTGTTTAATTATTTTCAAGCTGATATTTTTCCTCCTGCTGCTGCACTAGTTTTATGCTTGTCTTGCATTCAGAAGATGAGGGGGGTTTATTCCCCAAGGAGCCTGTCAGTTTGATCTGCATGTGGGGCTTATACCCAAATACTCATTTTTATAACTACTATAACATGCAGATATAATGTGGCTCCCAAGCCCTTCTGAAAAAAAAAGGGAGGGGGCTTGATTACTGAATGTATTAGTTATGTACATAACAGCTCAGACTTTCTGAGTTTTAGCACACTCTCTCCACCACCATTATTCACTCTGTTCTCAACATGCAGGTGATAAGGAATCTGTATATAGGATGCAGAAGGAAGAGATGTGAGCTAAGCTATTCTCTGACTTTGATCTTGTGTTATTCTTTGTATATGTCTGCTAAAGTGGGAAACAAAATCATGATCACTCATTGGAACCTCATGTTAGGATATCTTCATGAGGTCATTCTTTCCCCCCTTAAATTTATCAATAAGACAGGTGATAGTTGCCCCAGAACATATAATCTTTACTTGTCTTCATCTCTTGTTGTTTTGATTCCCATTAGTTGCCCCTCCCTCATTCATGAGCCTTTGTGACTCAGTGTTTAGAATGCAGTATTGCAGGCAAACTCTGCCCCACAGCTTTGAGTTTGATCCTGACGGGACTCAAGGTTGAGTCAGTCTTCCATCGTTCCAAGGTCAGTAAAATGAGGACCCGGACTATTGGGGACAATATGCTGACATTGTAAACTGCTCAAAGAGTGCTGTAAAGCACTATGGGGCAGCATGTAAGTCTAAGATCTATTGCTTTAAGGAATTCTGGAACTAGCAATTTGAACCTCAATCTAATAATGTGATATTTTTAGAGGAGAACGCTCACTCTTTTCTAAAGAAGTGGCTTGAACCATCAATTCCTCATTTTAAATTGTTCTGATCTAATATGACTTGAGGTATAAAGTAAAAGTAAAGGTTCCCCTTGCACATACATGCTGGTAGTTTCTGGCTCTAGGGGGCGGTGCTCATCTCCGTTACAAAACTGAAGAGCCAGTGCTGTCTGAAGGCGTCTCCGTAGTCATGTCGCTGGCATGACTAAATGGCGAAGGTGCACGGAACACCAAAGTTTCCCACCAAAGTTTTTTCTACTATTTTTCTACTTGCATTTTTACATGCTTTCGAACTGCTAGGTTGACAGAAGCTGGGACAAGTAATAGGAGCTCACTCCATTACGTGGTGCTAGGGATTCGCACCGCCGAACTGCTGACCTTTCTGATCGACAAGCTCAGCATCTTAGGCACTGAGCCACCATGTCCCTGACTTGAGGTGCAATTCCAGGAAATTTCAAAAGATCTGGTTCATAAGCATACTGATGGCAGGAAATATATTTCTATAAAAATATGAATAATCTAGAATTTAGTTTATGTTCTTTTTGTCATGACAATGAGGTTGCAATCTGGATTAGACCTTAGTCATCTATGATTAGATAGACCATTTCCAACATGTTTACGAAGTAGAATATAGCTCCTCTTTTATACATTCTCATTACAGTTGTAATTTTTGCTTTTTGCTTTCAGGACGCACTAATATCAACTGCAGGAAAGGGAAAAAAAATGCCTCCTCCTATGCAGTACAGTTCACAGGAACAAACTGCCTTTGGCCCATTGGGATCTAGGGTTATTTTTTTTAGTAAGAAACATTTTAAATGGATGTCAGAAAATTATGATTAATCATATACTGAAATGGGAGAAACATCTTACATTTATATACCAATTTAATTAAATTAAAATTGTGTTTCCAAACATTCTTCCTACCTACCGATTCTTAGGTGTCTATATTAATGGACATAGTTAATAGGATGTTCCCCTAAAGATATTTGTGTTCAGTATTAGTATTTCATACTAGAACTTGCAATAGAAACAAAAGTAAAATAACCAAACAAAATTAATTAGGCAATGCTCTCAAATGTTTAGTAAGGTTTAGTAGTTAAATCAATACATTAAATTTAAAACAGAGTGGGCTGTCTGTCTTATCAACTTAAATAAAGTTTATGAGAGTTCTTTACATGTGAATGCAGATCATCATAGCAGTTGGACATTTTTAGATTAAGTCTAATAGTAAATGATTTAATTTATTTTGCTTTCTGGGATAATATTTGGTTAGCTAGTTCATGGTTTTGTCTGTATTGGATTGGGTGCAAAAGGTTGGTATAATCCTGTAAAAATCACGTTTGCTATTTTTCTGCCTTGCTTTTTCAGTCAAGGAAATTAATAGGAAAAATGTTATTACAGTACTAGTAAAATTCAGCTCTGAAAAAAGGAGATTTAAATCAGGATTCTATATTCCCAAATAAATATGTTAAATGTTTAGATAAATTTAATTCAACCTGTGATTTGCCATAATTAATACAACAGGCATAACTGAAATATGTGGGTCTCTCATAAGTTAACTATATTTTACATGCATTTGTAATTGTGTATTTATAAACCAAATATGGTATAGGTTCTCAGCTCTATTCTATTCTATTCTATTCTATTCTATTCTATTCTATTCTATTCTATTCTATTCTATTCTACTCTACTCTACTCTACTCTACTCTACTCTACTCTACTCTACTCTACTCTACTCTACACTACCCTCTTCCCAAGCAACATGCATCAAGTTGATGAAAATGAAACAAATGACTTAAGAACAATGCCTGAGATTCACTTAACTCATAAGTGAAGTTTCATTCATAAGAAGTTGTTAAAAAAGAAAGGGACTAAGGCAGGGGTCCCCAACCACCGGTCCGTGGACCGTACCGTCCGTGGAACAAATCCTACCGGGCCGCTGGTTTGCTAGCCGCCATCTTGTTTTGATGAAAAAGTGCTTCCGGTGAGCTTTTCTGGGTAGAAAGCTCACCGGAAGCACTTTTCATCAAAACAAGATGGCGTCTAGCTGCTCGTGAGCTTTTCCAGGTAGAAAGCCATTTCTATCCGGAAAAGCTCACCGAAGCGCAGATGGCGCCATCTTGTTTTGATGAAAAGTGCTTCCGGTGAGCTCACCGGAAGCACTTTTCATCAAAACAAGATGGCGGCGCCCAGCTGATGCTGGTACCGGGCCGCGGCATACCAGCTGATGCCGGTACCGGGCCGCGGCATAAAAAAGGTTGGGGATCACTGGACTAAGGGATTGAAAACTGTTTAGAACTGTGTTCCTCAACCTTGCAACTTGAAGATATGTGGACAGCATGCTGGCTAAGGAATTCTGGAAGTTGAAGTGCACACATCTTCAAGTTTCCAAGGTTGAGAAACATTGTTCTAGAAGACTTGAGTGGCAAACAGTATCTGCAGTGATCCCAAGAAAACTTTATGGATCTATCAATGAACTCAGTAGAACTTTACCTGAAGAGTTTACTTTTATACAAATATCACTGGCTATAGAAAACCTGTAATCACTTTTGGCCTAATTATTTTGTGTTCACATGATATGCACACAATAATCTTACATACTATTTACTCAATGTATTAAATCAATCTTCAAATTTTAAGGAATCATAAGCTATAAATACTGGGCTCGCATAACATTTTAGGCTAAAAATATGATTACTAATATGTGATTGACTAATTTGTGATTCTGTGTGTCCTATTAATGCAACTATTATAGTTATTAGTTGAACTGGTGTTTGCTGTAAGAGCAAGTCAGGTCATTTGCAGACATTCAGACAACCAAGATTTTAAAAGTATCTCTTATTTGTTCATTTCTTTCAATGTTTGTTTTCCCTTGTGGCAGTGAATTCCAGTTAAAATATTGCATCACTTGGCTCAGGTTATATTAGATAATTACAGAGTCTTTAAAATTGATTCTCAAGTTGAGAGAAATGGAGACAATTTATACTAGAACAGATGGTAGGCCTTCATTTGCCTGTTGACAGGTAGTGTGTGTTGTCAGCATTTTAGATTGTTATACAGAGAACAGCAGTTTGGTAACTCAGTTGGGACCCTGAAGAAAACAGTGTGCAGACACTGTTGGACATTTGCAGGCAAAGAAAGCAATAGAAGAATATGTACTGTGTGTACATGCAACGTTTTTGATGTTATATTTTCAACATGATTGATTATATCTGAATCCTGTTTAATTCAATGAAATTAAATTACTTGCAGCAACCTTGACCTATTGGTGTAGTAGACCATTTTAAATGGTAACTTATGCTTGTTAACAATTGAGGTCCCAATGACCTTGCTTCTCTTTCATTTGCCAATCCATTTAGAATGGAATGGAATGGAATGGAGTAGAGTAGAGTAGAATATAATAGAATAACAGAGTTGGAAGGGACCTATACCATTTCAGACAAATGGCTGTCCAAACTCTTCTTTAAAAATTTCCAGTGTTGGAGCATTCACAACTTATGGAGGCAAGTTGTTCCGTTGATCAATTGTTCTGTCAGGAAATTTCTTCTTAGTTTTAGGTTGCTTCTCTCCTTGATTAGTTTCCATCCATTGCTTATTGTCCTTCCTGTAGGTGCTTTGGAGAAAAGTATGACTTCCTCTTCTATGTGGCAACCCTGAGATATCGGAACATTGCTATCATGTAATCCCTAGTCCTTCTTTTCATTAAACTAGACATACCCAGTTCCAGAACTGATCTTTATATGTTTTAGCCTCCAGTCCCCTAATCATCTTTGTTGCTCTTCTCTGCACTCTTTCTAGAGTCTCAACATCTTATTTACATTGTGGCTACCAAAACTGGATGCAGTATTCCAAGGCATTATAAAGTGCTATTAACACTTCATGTGATCTTGATTCTATCACTCTGTTAATGCAGCCTAGAACTGTGTTGGCTTTTTTGGCAGCTGCAGCTGCTGGCTCATATTTATCCACTAGGGCTCCAAGATCCCTCTCTCAGTTACTATTATTTTCAGCATATTTCTGAGAATTTACATCAGGAATGAAGATCTTCCTCACAGAAAGTAAGCAATACAGCACATCCCAACATTACAATCTCTTTTCTTTCCATAGGCAAATGTAGTTTAGTAATTAATTCACAACACACACAGATATATCTCTGGTAGAAATCACAATGATGTCAAAATGGTGATTTGTGTTACTATATCAATGTACAAATGATGCAATTATGTGTGTTACCCATTCTTTCCCCTCTGTCTAGAAGTTAATACATATATGGGCTCAAGGAAGACATCCTCCTCAGCACATCTCTCATGGAGGAGCTGATGTTGGTAAGAATACTAATAATTTCCATTTATGCTCATTATATATTTCACAAATATATCAAATATCAAAATATCTCCACTCTGAGGCAGTGCTTTGCCAACGCTGTTGATGGGACTTTCCATCTTATGAGGAGAAGTTGTAATGGAGGCAAAAATCTAAATCTTAAAAAGTTTTAAAGTATATTTATTTTCCATGGCATGAAACCAACTGAAGAAACTGCCCTCCCAAAGCTCTAAGGCAGAGGTCTTCAAACTTGGCAACTATAAATAAATAGCTGGCTGGAGAATTCTGGGAGTTGAAGTCCACAAGTCTTAAAGTTGCCAAGTTTGAGGAGCCCTGCTCTAAGGCTTGCAGTGGCCTCCATGTGCAATAATCCCCAGTGGAGGAAACAGGATGTCAGGAAAAACCCATTCTGTTCTGTTTGCTTAATTCTATTCTCATGCGGGAATGTAGAATTTTCATTTTATTTAGCCATGTGGCTGCTATGAAGAATTTTACAAATACTTCCTTTTGAAAGTGCATTTTGGAAGTCTTTAGAATTGTATGTTTTGTTTACACACACATTATAAGAAAGATAGTAAACTCAGGAGATAGGTTTCTAAAATGTAAAAAAAAATTCTATGAAAATAAAATAAAATAAGAAGTACATCAGAAAAAGTTAGATCAAATCTTCTTGATGTGTTTAGCTGACAGTGTGCAGGAAGATGTTTTATTCTTAAAATAGCCAAACCATGGAAAACATTAATAAATGTTATTCCACAGGTGCACTGAAGGGACCAATCCATTTTATTATTACTGAATTTACACTGTTCTCATGCAGTAGATTAAAGCATAGATGCAGTGGAAGGATATAAATGAAACATTCAAAGGCCCCAAATGCATTAAAATACATACATTAAAATAAAATTGACTTTAAAAGTCAAAGAGCTTTTGTTGTTATTTATCTCACTGATCAAGGAAGTTTACACTGACTGAAAAAGACAAATAGCCAGGGTTAAATATTCTGAGTGGAGATTAAGCTGTCTGAATCTCTGTTAAAGTTAATGAGTTAATGAGCTAAATCCCAAATACTGCGTGTTGAATAGTCAGTCACCCTGACCATTTTGGTTTAACAGGATCTAAGAAATAGATGGCAATGGGGCTACAGAGGCAATTCATTGGATGCAGTGAATGAAAGAGTAATTTTGTTTGTGTTGTTTTGCATGTGAAAATTAAGAATATGTTGAAGGAGAGCAGAGATTAAGGAGAGAATGCTTAATTATTTTAATTTGAATGCTGCCTTTTTGGTGCTTTTGAGCCACATAATGTTCACTACAATTCTTCAGTACTTCAATATGCTTAGATGTAACCGTATCTAAACTATTGTGGTCTATAGAGACAAACCTTTCTGCGTTTCTTTTTGTTCCCTGCCTGGCAACCATTAGAAAGAAGAAGAAAAAGTCACTAAGTGGATTCAAAACTTTCCCAGCTGCAATTATTGAGTTAAGATACTGAGGAAATATGATGGAAGTTTTAGAAAAGTGTGGAATCCTGGTTCATTAATCTTAGACACAGGGGAGGACAAGTAATTAACAACAACAACAACAACAACAACAATAACAGGGAATTATGCAAGTTTTTGAAAAGGCTCCTTTTCCAATTCAAAAGCTTGTCTACCTAAAGATTCACTACAATGGAAAGCTTATTCGTAAGCTTCCATAACATTTCATGGTAATCATCGGATTCCAATAAATGGACTGATTTTTGCTTCTCATGTTTTCCAGAACCAGGCAATAATGTCTTCCAGCTCAGAAATGCAGGCCTTCTGTTTTAGACTCTAGTGTAATCTCATTATGAAATAATTAAAGGAACATGAAGATATGAGGGGGTGAAATGATGCCTTTTACTGGGCTGGCATCTGTTGGTGAGGGAATATGGAAGCTTCTAAGTGCTATTCTTCATGCAGGGTTCATTGAGGTGAAAAGCTTGAACTCTCTCGTTAACAGATGTTAGCCCTATAAAAGCAGTTTCCTTATCTTTCTGGTAACTCTCCCTCTCTGAGGTCAACAGAGCAGCGGCTTCCTGTCTGAAGCTATTAAAGAAACACTCATATTGACTAAAACAAACCATTAGATTTTCAAGACTTTTAGCAGCTTGTAACAAAAAAATTGAAAGTCAAGCTGGCTTCTATGGAAAATGATTTTGTACATACAATATGCACTCAGAAGTAATTACTAGTGGAAACAATAACACATTTCTGGGAAAAAAAATTGGAATATGATTTTTACTGGAACCCAGACACAAAACAGCTGCATTGCCAATACAGTCTCAAAATAAATTGAGGATCACATACTTTTAAAAAAATGTAACCACTAATTCCACATTTAATGTATTTATGCAGCTGACCTTCAGTCTCAGACCTGTAATGACACAGTAACTTTACAAACTAAGAAGTAGGATGAAGATTTCAATTCTATTCAATTTTTAAAAGTGTTTCTAAAAGTGATAGCTATTTTATACTGAATGCATGAGCTGTGGATGCTTTCCTGAAGGGGGAAAGTATGCTATTTTTAAAGTGAACATACATTATACTCACTTTCTCATTCTTTTTAGATAAATCTTTTGTTGAGAAAAAGGCAAAGAAATATCAGAAGTAGCCAAATATTCTTAAAAAGTTATAACTAAAAAGTATGGCTTTTAGCAAGTCAAAGGTAAATTGATGTATAACCATTACATTTGGTTTTGATAATTAAATATTTGATTGGTTAACACCTCAGCAACAAAAACTGAGTCATGGCAGTTGATTGGGAAAACAGGATGACCAACAACTGCTTGAAATCAATACTAGGGAAAGCCAATCATTCTGGTTTTATCATTCTTTTTAGTTTCTTAGGCATTGTAATCCATATTCTTAACTCGTATCATCTAAACCAGGGGTGTCAAACTTGTGGCATCACGTTGTCATTATGTAACATATCATGTCTTTCCCCCCCCTTTGTTAAAACGGGGGCGGGCATGGCCAGCGCATGATGCATCCAGCCTGTGGGTGGCGAGTTTGATACCCCTGATCTAAACTTAAAAATATAATTTATCTTGATTCTGTATTTTTGAGATCTGTTTTTGATTTTGCCTAGGGAAAAAAATGGCCTCTATCACTCTCTTCGGCCATTACTATTGTCCAAGTAGAACATTATTTCAGAATGGGAAAGATAAGTTCAGGAATGGTAGCCAGAGGTATGGTAGTTAAGGTATTAAGCTAGGAGTAGGGAAACTTCAGAATAGCCACAGAAATGGCTGAATGACTTCAAGCTACTCTTTTTCTCAGTCCAATCTACCATTCAAGCTTGCAGTGAGGAAATATAGCAGAAGAGAGCACTATGCGACATTTTAATGAAAGGCAGGGCATAAATCAAATAAATATGCTTTCATCCTCCTGCCACATTCCCATGATAACATGAGTACCAAGAAAAATGTCTCTAGAGCAATTTTTAATAAATGGGCATATTGATGGCATGTAAGTAAGAAGGTACAAAGAATGGAATGAACAGTAGAGTACTTGTTGCACTTTCCGTAACAGCCTTCACTGAAAGGAAGGCAAGTTACAAATATTCAAATGATCCAGAGCTGAACAAAAATATATGCTTTAAAATCTAAATGAGTTTTCCTAACTCTTGAGAGCTGCACACAATTGCCATCTTCATACCGACTGATTTCTAAGTACCTGTCTGTTGGGGCCACCCTGCAAATCTTTGCTTTTGAAAAACAGTTATTTTCCTGAAAGCCGAATTTTCAAACAATTTTGCCTCGATTGCACTATAGTGTTTAGGTAAAATTTATATCATCCATTGTGCTCATTTCCAATTCAAGTTTGTTCCTTCTGCCTTTCTTACGCACTAACTGGAATCCATATTATCCTATATCATTCTGGTAACATACAAGTATTATCATAAAAGATAGACCAGAAACCAAAAAAACTATTTAATTTTATTTAATATGTTTTAGGTTTTTTTTCTTCCTTGTAAACTGTTTAAGGAAACAGAAGATTAGAATAGAATAGTTGGAAGGGATGTTGAAGATCTTCTACTCTAACCCCATGTTCAGTCAGGAAACCCTATAACTTCTGGAGGCAAGTTGTTCCACTGATTAATTGTTTTAACTGTCAGGAAATTTATCCTTAGTTCTAAGTTGCTTCTTTCCTTGATTAGTTTCTACCCATTGCTTCTTGTCCTGCCCTCAGGTGCTTTGACTCCCTCTTCTTTGTGGCAACCCCTGAGATATCAGAACGCTTCTGTCATGTTACCCTTAGTCTTTCTTTTCATTAAACTAGACATACTGAATTCCAGCAACCGTTCCTTATATGTTTTAGCTTCCAGTCCCTTAAAATCATCTTTATTTTTTTAAAATTATTTATTTATTTATTTATTTATTTGTCACGCAATTATAAGATTACAGGTATAAATATAGACATAGTTATGAGTACATGAAATGGATACATATAAGAAAAATAAAAAGAAACAATAGGACAGGGACAGTAGGTACATTGGTGCGCTTATGCACGCCCCCTACAGACCTCTTAGGAAAGGGGTGAGGTCAACAGTAGACAGTCTAAGATTAAAGTTTTTGGGGTTTGGGGAAGAAACCACAGAGTCAGGTAGAGTATTCCAGACATTGACCACTCTGTTGCTGAAGCCGTATTTCCTGCAATCAAGTTTGGTGTGGTTTACCTTGAGTTTGTATCTATTGTGTGCTCTTGTATTGTTATGGTTGAAGCTGAAGTATTCATGGACAGGTAGGACATTGCAATGTATGATTTTATGTACTATACTTAGATCGGACCGAAGGCGGCATAGTTCTAGGTTTTCTAGGTCTAGAATTTCGAATCTGGTGGCATCCTTTCTAGAGTCTCAACATCTTTTTTTATATCACGGTAACCAAAACCAGATGCAGTATTCCAAATGTGGCCTTTCAAAGCATTATAAATAAAATAAAAACTCTGTATGATTTCAAATTGCCAATATGCATAACCAAAGATTAAAATCTTCCTTCTTTTAACCAAAGGACACATATTGTCACTTCCCAAATTATTATAATATTCCTGGTCTGTTTCAAGAAACAGTTAAAAGTAATGGGGCTTGACTTTAATAGTCCAAAAGGTGTGGGATGTAAATGCTACATGGAACTATTTCTCGTATTGAAATGCCCCAAATCTGGGACTGGAGAGAGAGAGAGAGCAAGCCTATACAACTCAACAATCACACTTGGAAAATGTTGCCCAGGGTAAGTTGCTTAGTGCTAAATGATGCTCTTTGATAGCTTAGCAAAGATCTTTTTAAAAAAACTACCCCACCCCCCAAGTCTTTCCAGAAGACAATCTGGTATATCTCTATAACTCAGGAGTGTCAAACTCTATTTCATTGAGGGCTGCATCAGGGTTGTATTTGACATTTGGGGGCTGGGATGGGTGTGGCCAGGGTGTGCATGGCCAGCTTGACATCACTCATGTTGGGGGCGCCTGTGATGGCAACAGTGTCCTGCAACCCTCTGCCAGTGAAAATGGAGTTCAGGAGGGCCGCGCGCAGCCCTCCCGAGCTCCATTTTCACTGGCAGAGGCACCGCGGACCAGTCCTTCTCTGTTTCCAGGGCAGCCTCACAGGCCAGATCTAAGCACCCTGTGGGCCATATCCGGCCCACGCGCCATGTATTTGACGCCCCTGCTATATAACTCCTGCTCATAACCAGGACAGTTATTGAAGCTGATAAGCAGACACAATAATCCATATGTGAAAAGATGTGACCCTCAGAAAAATGCAGCAGTTTCTGAACAGGTGAATGGGCTGGAAAAGGAAGAACATCCCTAATACCAGAAAGGTGCTCAAATTCCTAAGGATGAAAAAGAAACTATTTTCAGTCACTATATGAGAGGAGCACATGGAATTAACAGATAATGCCCAGCAAGTACCACAAGCTTCTACTAATCTTTTTAGCCTCAAAGCTTTAGCTCTTGATAATAATGTGATGCAGCAAAGAAAGTCTGAATGAGGGAACTCCAAGCCCAGGTAATTCAGCTCACATTTGAAGGTAGGTTTTGCTTGTTGATTAGGAAATCCTTCTCAAGAAAATATATGGCACCAACTGGTTTTCATGCTAGATTAGTGCTCCCGTGGTCAATTTGCTTTTACTAATGTCAGGGCCCTATGGTGCAGGTTCATCTGTTGCATAGCAACTGCCTCAGCAGCAGCAGCGGAAGTAGCCATGCATAAAAGATTACACATGATGGCAGGGCACAAGTGTGAAGATTTTCAAAATTAGATACAATCTCAGCATGAATATGAACTGCCAAATTGACACAGAAGGGTTTTTTTTTCCAAGTCATCAAGTTCTCCATATTTATCAGGTAAAAGTCATTTAACTGCAGTGCACGTAAAAGAGAAAATTCAGAGGGCAGTCATTTGGGTGGAGGGAAAAAAACCAATAATGGAATACAAACAAATGTAAACAAAAAGGCCTTGTTACACTTTTGACAGCAAGGCTTACTTCAGGTGCCTTGTGTTACAGATGTCCTTGACAGAATAGATGTTTGAATATATTTTCCATCTTTTCTTCCCTCCCTGCCCTCATTCCTGATAGTTGATCTTTTTCCAACAGTTGCCAGAAGGATAATTCAGCTGATTTAAGTTGAAAAGGACACTTGACTAGCACTGACATTTCTTCATCCATGTATTAACAATGCTGCATCAGAGGTCAAATGGATTTGGTAGTCCATCATCTTGCTTGTTGCTAGAAATCCCAGCTAAAAGGTTATCAAGAAAAGGCTGTGCTTGAAGACTGCCAGTGAGAAGAATCTATCACTTCTCTAGATAATGGGTTCCATTGCCAATAAATTTCTCCTGAAAGCCTTTTTTGACTTCAAATATATTGGATCCATGTACTCCTACTTTCTAAAGCTTCAGAGAGTAAGAGTACTTCTGCACTGTCAAAAGCCAGATTCTAGTACATTTTTGAATCAGCTTGCAGGTCTACTCACTGCTAATGTTGGAAGGAAAATCCATCTGCTTCCAAGCTGGGAGAAAGACGCTGGAAACAATATGGAGGCTGATTGGAAAGAAAGTTTATTGAACAGAACACAAAGTTTCCAGTTCTGGGTCAGCTGAACAAATGTTGAACAAGTGGATGGATCTTTATAGGTTTCTGTGACTTTTTAAAAAACTGTTCTGGGGATGACACAATGAAGGGGCTTGTGTCCTGAAAGGGTGTTGGACAATTCCTATTGTGGCTAATGGCTTTCTTCATCCTGTGTTGGATCTTGGGTGAGGGGTTGCTTTCTAATCCTACCATTCTGCCTTTGTTAGCTGTTAAACTTTGCTGCAAGGAGTTTCAAAGTATCAGGTCTTGAGTGGATTTCTGCCTGCAGTATTTGCTTTGCTTATGAATAGAGTTGTCTAGATACTTGTCTTCCTCTTAGCTCTTTATCTCTTAAGTGCTGGCATCTGCTGTGGGCTATTAAGAAAGACTTGGGGGCTGCTTTCTGCTTCTAAAACATGTTTCTCCATTTCTCCCTTTGGGAAATATAATATTCTGCCTTTTTTAATATTTCCCAAAATATTTCATTCTTCTTGGGTGGGTGGGGGCTTCCGTGCAAACCTTAGAACTCCTAATGAGCCAATTAGTGTCTCTTCCAGTTGATCAATAGGTGAGTGTCCCAGCCTATCCTTCTTTCTTGGCATTTATTTCATATGACTAACTGACTAACTTTAATACTTCCCATGAACATTTCAACGTGTTAAAACCCTTAAAGTGCAACATCTACAATGGAGATAATATTACAGAATACAGAAGAGCTGTTACTTTTTGTGATTTGATAGTTGACAGTTATGTATCTATTGGTTGACACTTTTGTCTTCTTTTCATATATTGTTGATGCATATATAATACTACATTCATTCACATAGGCATTCTCCATCAATAATAACCATACTTAACATTGGGGATTATAAACTTAATAACTTCTATAATATATTATTTAACCACTTTCTGGTTACTCTTTTTTCAACATCATATACCTTCCCCCCCCTTCCTTTCCTCCTCCCCAGGTACCTTCAAGCATGTACTTAAATGCAAACATGTTTACTTCACCCAAAGTTTTTTAAATTGCATATTTTTGTTCAATTCTTGCATTTGGAAGGATTAGATTTCATAAAATATTTCCTACATTTTGCCAGCCAATTCTCAGATCAGAGTAGTGGTACAATGCTTTAGTGAAGCTATATGTGATAAGGAAAAACTACTAACATTTCAGTCCCTTCAGGGGACTTATTTAAATAAGTAGCATAATAGATTGAATGCTTTAGAGCAAAAGAATTCCCAACCATATTTCTGAATGCCTACAGGTTCACTTCCAAAAACATCAGAAATAATATTTAATAATGCTTATTTAATTTTGGGGGAGGAGGGAAGGGGCTTGGAGTCACATTTGTTTTCTTGTGATTACATAGAGACATTCATGGAATTTTCTAGGTACCATTTTAGAAGTTTATCATTGCATTTTTTTGGAGAGGGAATGATTGGCTCAACGTAACCCAGCTGGCTTTGTATGCCTAAGACAGAAGTAGAACTCTGGTTTCCCTACTCCTAGACTAGCAACCTATCTACTAGACAAGCTATTTTCCAGTAATTTAGTGGACAGTGATAATTACATGGAACCTTCCATGTGGGTGAAATTACAGAGAGCTTCTTCCACTGACTTGTGGAACCGATAATCTTTTATGAGATATTTTTAAAGGGATATGGGGGGAGGGAATTGGATCTTTATGAAAAACCACAATATTTTGAATTCCAGAACAGGGGTGTCAAACTTTCGGCATCATGTGGTCATTACATGATGCATTGTGACTTTCCCTCCCTTTGCTAAACTAGGAGTGGGCATGGCCAGCGTGTGATGCATCCGGCTGCGGGCCGCAAGTTTGACACCCCTACTCCAGAACCTTGTTTTTTTTCTACTCAGTGGATTTGGATCATTAAGTGATCTTCTCAAAATTATAATAGCAACTGAATCTGAATTCTCTGTCTCTCTGTCTCTCTCTCTCTCTCTTTTTTCTTTTTCTATTGTCCTTCCCAGTTTATTCATAATTAGGCATATTTTACTTGGTGTTGTGTTTTTAGCTCCTGAATAAAGCACAAACAAAAAGCATGTCTTCTGCTTTGATTGGAAGGACAAAAGACTCAGGATAACTCTGCAGGGAATTCATATGTTTCTCACACTTGCAGAAGCAGCAGCCTGCTGAAAAGAGGAATCTGGGAGGTAAAATCAGACTAATGAAGCAGATCAGGTGGTGTAACTTGTGCTACTTCATTGCTACAATGACTTGAAAGCCAAGTCACATATGGCACTGAGAATTTGGATAGCTAGAATATGTTGTAGGGAAGTCTGCAAGAAAGCTGTTCCATCAAGTCTTTGAGGCTTTGTTTAACTAGTAGTAATTAACTTGCTTTCTCTTGAGTTAGGAATGCAGAAGCTATTCTTATCCCTGGACAAATATGTATCTGGACAAGAAATTACATGGTGACAGTTGTTCTCTTTTGGTGCTGGAAAATACTTTTATTAGGAAATTACAGACTCTTTTACTCTGGGGTGGAAGAGACATGGAAGCATCGGAAAATAGTTTATTGAAACTGGCCTTTTGCTCTAAAAAAGAGCAAGTCCTTTTGATTAATGATTGAATTATCCAGGTTTCCCAAGGATAAGCAGCTAAGTCATTTTACATCTCAAAGGAGGATCTGACTTCATTAATCTAAAACAGCAGCTTCCTCGTTGGAGGGTGTCACTAATCTGCACAATTGGTAGATAAAGTAATTGAAGTTCTCATGGGCTGTACATACTAGAGATCATTCTTTTCCAGGAGGGCTCATTAGTGGGACAAAGTTATAATTCAATGTTGGTCAGCTCAAGCTCCCAGCATAAATAACAAAAATATTTTTTCACCTCTGGTTTTCAGCATGCAAAGTGGGGTGGTTATGGCTGAAACTGGAATACAAGAGTAACAGTACTCCAGAGACTAAGGGATGGCTGGGTGGTGTAAAGAGCATAAAATGTACGAATAGAATAGAATAGAATAGAATAGAATAGAATAGAATAGAATAGAATTCTTTATTGGCCAAGCGTGATTGGACATACAAGGAATTTGTCTTGGTGCAAATGCTCTCAGTATACATAAAAGAAAAGATACATTCATCAAGAGTCACAAATCATAACGTACATCACTTAATGATAGTCATAGGGTACGATCAACAATCAAATCATACTAGGAAACAGTCAATATAGATTGTAAGGATACAAGCGACAAAGTTACAGTCATACAGTCACAAGTGGGAGAGGATGGGTGATAAGGAGTGATGAGAAGATTAACAGTAATAGTAGTGCACACTTTGTAAATAGTTGAAGAGTATTGAGAGAATTATTTGTTTAGCAGAGGGATGGCGTTTGGGAAAAAACTGTCCTTGTGTCTAGTTGTTCTGGTGTGCAGTGCTCTATAGCGTCGTTTTGAGGGAAGGAGTTGTGTGCTGTCCCAGCAAGTCTATGGGAATTGGATAGTTACTTAGGAATTATGAGCTGTCCCCTTAAGGGAATGCATCATGGTAAATGTAGTTAAAGGTATTCTGGGAAATGTAGTTCATGTCATGTGGCCACATCTGTAATCCTGATTGGTCACCAAATTGACCCTTGAGGGGTTGGGGGAGGCTTCCCTCCATTCTTGCCTGGACTCATGAATTGATAGCTTTCTTTCTATCGCGACGAGATGGGTTAGGAAATAACCATCTTTTACCTACAAGGCAGGATTGGATATACAAAGGATTGGTCATAAAAGAAGAACTTTGTCACAAACGTGAGTTATGAGGATACCCGATGAACCAATAAATGCACTTTGTTATGGACATCTTGTTGAGTTATCTCTCTGCATCTGTACAGTTTATGAATCCACCTCTGTACAAGATACAGAAAAAGTTGAAACAGTTTATGTCTGGGATGTGAGGCGTCTATAAATATTTTCACAGCCCTCTTTTTGACTTGTGCAGTAAACAAGTCCTTGATGGAAGGGAGGTTGGTAGTAATTGTTTTTCCTGCAGTCCTAATTATCCTCTGAAATCTGTTTCTGTCCTGTTGGGTTGCAGAACCAAACCAGACAGTTATAGAGGTGCAGATGACAGACTCAATAATTGCTCCGTAGAACTATATCGGCAGCTTGGGCAGTTTGAGCTTTCTGAGTTGGCGCAGAAAGAACATTCTTTGTTGTGTTTTTTTGATGACGTTTTTGATTTTAAGTGTCCATTTTAGGTCATGTGATATGGTAGAACCTAGAAATTTGAAGGTCTCTACTGTTGATACTGTGTTGTTTAGTATTGTAAGAGGTGGTAGTATGGGAGGGTTTCTTCTAAAGTCTATCACCATTTCTACAGTTTTGAGTATGTTCAGTTCCAGATTGTTCCGGTTACATCACAAGGCAAGTTATATATAATGTATATAAGTTTATTTTCCTAGTGGAAAAGCACCACTTTCTGAATAACATACCATGATTAGAATTTTCATTTCTAGGAAAAGTTTGCCCACCATCATACTGTGCTTTATCTGAGGCCTAAACCAAAGAGACTGATTTTCCTTTGCTCAACCAATCATACTTACTGTTCTTTTTTCTTTTTTTACTGAGGATCTTTATCTTGCAGCATTATATTTGGAGAAAGGAGAGAAAAAAAACATGAGGGAAGAATACATAAGTACCTCTCCCAGCTTGTATCAGGAAACAGAGAGAGGTTTACGTTCAAATGGAACTTTTTTTTTCCAAAAGTACAATGAAAGAGTTATCACTGCTTTTCAGTTGTACCTCTGTCTCCAAGATTTGCAGTTTAGAAACCAGCTGAAAGAGTTTCCATATTCATAAACCTGCAGGTATTTGATGAGGCAGAAAAAACCTGACAGAATTTAAAACAAAGGGAGGAGACATAAAGCCATGGTTTTATCTATTTTGTTCAGTAACTTATAATGGCAGGGTTCATACAACAGATTAAGGCAAAACTAACAAACCACAATTTTTAGCACATTATGGAAATCCACTGGGTGCTTCACTAGTACACCCCTTGAGATTTGCTGAATGTTTCATTTGTTTTTCTTAAAATAGCATGCACATTTGTATGTGCAGCCATCAAAGTTATTGCTGCCCTAGTTGAGCATAGCTTTTAAAATAATTTCATACCAGCAGACTAAGAGAAGAAAAGATAAATACAGAACGATATGGAAAGTCCTTTTGCTGATGTCCTCTAGCAAGAAATTAGCATAGTTTGGGATATGAAAATCAGTTTTGGGAGCTGTGAATACTTAGTCACCATTGATAGTAAATGAATGTTTATGTAATTGGATGAAGACATCTATATTGATGGGGAATCAATCTGGGCTTGGCATTGGCCTTTGATCTTAACCATCTTCACTTAAAAAGAATTCTATTTTTACAAAATATAGTTCCTCATACCCGAGAGAATCACCAATCTCTGTTTATAAAATACAGTTTATAAATACCGTTTCTAAGTAAAAGACAATACCTGGAAAGTTATACTTTCCATAAACATGGCCTACATTCAAAGGGAAGTTACAGAAGTCTTTTGAAATCACTTGTGGCTTCAACAGTTTTGCTACTATATTTCTTAGACATCTTTATCCATGAAATTAAGAACATCAAAACTTGTTCCACATAAAATATAAAATATGCTCTAGTCATGCATTATGAAAAAGGAAGATATAAATGTGCATAAATCATTGTATGTATGCATATGCAGAAGAAATGAAGATAACTTCTACAGTTTAAACAAATATGATACATTTCATCATAATGAAGAACTCTTTGTAGAATTCAATAAAGTGGGATAAATAGGGCACATCAACCGAAAAAATAGGGCACATCAACCGAAAACATCAAGCACATTAAAAGAAATTTTGTATGGAATATATATCAACATGTTGTTGAATCTGTTACTCCCATGCCAGTTGTGCATTGCAGAAAGTTTCACTATATCATCCAAATGCACAAGAAATATTTGAACATACATTTCTGTAGGCTGTCACTCTTTTAAAAGTCTTCACATTTCAGCAAAGTTGCAGTTTAAAGAGTGCACAGTTCATAGGCTAGTAGGATTTCATGATTGTTAGAGGCTTTTGTTTCTAGAATGGAATTAATTTAATTTTTATTGTCTCCTTACATTTCTTACAATCAATAACAGGGGCATATTTATTTTGATATTTCAAATTGAATATATGAGTGAAATCGTGCAGGCAGTCCTCAACTTACAATAGTTTGTTTAGTGACTGTTCAAAGTTACAATGTCACTGAAACAAGTGACTTATGACTGTTTTTCACATTTAACAATTGTTCCAGTATCCCCATGGTCACATGATCAAAATTCAGCCGCTTGTAACTGGCTCATATTTATGATGCTTGCAATGTCTCGGAGTGATGTGATCACCTTTTGTGATTTTCAATGGGTAAATCAGATTAACTACTAAATTAACAACTGCAATGGTTCACAACAACTGTGGCAAGAAAGTTTGTAAAATGGTCAAAATTCACTTAACAATGTGTTGCTTAGCAATGGAAATTTTGGGCTCAGTTGTGGTCATAGGTCAAGGACTAGCTGTATCCAAAGCTGTGAGCTAGGTAACAAACTGGAGAGGTCCACTTGACTTCATCTGCAAGTCAGTCACATTCCACTAGTTCTTCACTTACCCTAAATCAGGGAAGGGCAACTATGGCCCCCTTTAAGACCTGTGGACTTTAATTCCCAGAATTTCTGAGCGAGCCATGCTCTGAGCCCAGAGGGCCTGCTTTAAACTGTCCAGAATCTCCCCCAGCCACTAGCACTATTGACTTCCATGATACATCCAGCTGCAATTGCTTTGTTTCCATTCATGATTTCATTTTCTCCATTCTTTTCTCTTCTCTCTCTGCCATTACAGTTCAGTGCCTCTTGTTCACTGGACACAGCAGCCTTCCAGTCCTTCCTTTCATTATTTGGGGTTTACTAATATGTAGCTTGGTTAATACAAAATGGCTCTCAGATCTCTCAAAGAAACTTTGTTTTAGGAAACGTTGTGTATTCTATTTACTAATTGTGTAGTGTTTTTAACTGAATAAAAACCTCATCAGTGTGTAATATTATTCTAGTACTTCAAACAGTCGAATCGACTGATCTATACATTTCTCATGTCAAGGCTTGAATGCCCTTTTGAGCTATTTGGGTGGCTTCCTAAATAGTGAAAAACAAAGCTAGTCAAGCATGGCTCTTCCATTCCATTTATAAAGAGCAGACTAAGAGAAGAAAACCAATCTTTGAGAGATAAATGCAAACAAACTAAAATCTAATTAGGTAACCTAGGAATACTCACTGTTGTGTTTCATTTCACCTAGTTCAAAATATTTGTGCTGCTTCTTTTGCTTCCTTGCTGTGGAATTTATCCATTCTAGGAACATTTTCCACTTTCCTGATACGTCACTGAATTTCTTGATCCATCTAGTTGAATTGTTAAAATGGTAACATATTTCTTTTTGAACTAATATGCAAATGGTAGATGAACCAAGAGTGTAGCAATATACCTTGCACAGAGTAGAAAATAAAATAGCCTTCATTTATTTTTTTGTCAGGTAATAGCATTTTGCTGCTTGAAGGAACAATCAGGCTTCCCTATTTATCACATTTTCTGTTTTTCTCTATTATACCTTTTTGACACAAAATAGTTGAGAGTATTTTGTTATCTTCTTTTTCTGCATGAAATTTTGTTCTCTTCCAGTGAATGTTCCAATTGTGTCATTAGCATTAATTAGCATTTCTAATTAAAACAATATTTTAGCATTAATAACTAATATTAGTGAGAGCCAGTGTGGTATAGGAGTTAAAGGATTAGAACCAGAAAAACTCAAATTCAAGTCCATTCATAATCATCAACCTTCAGTATGTGACTTAAGGTACATACTCACTTTCTCTCAGATCATCCTATCTCAAAGAGTTGTGAGGTAAAAATTAGAGGAAGATACGTCCCATCTAGGTATTCTAAAACAAAGGACAGATATAAGTTTAAGAAATGCATAAACAATTATATCTGTTTGTCTTTTCTCATTACAACATCAGCATTTTAACATTAGGCCTAAAGATATTTATCCATGTATTAGGGTTGTATTGATATTAACGTTCTCATCTTCTCATCCTTCCTACTACATCCTTCTCCCATTGATATCTATGATTTATTATGTTGTTGTATCTTATGAATAATGCTTGTAACTATGATCTATGACATATAACCTATCACTTAGTTGTTGTATGTACATTGAAAGCTTATGTACCAGAAACAAATTCCTTGTGTGCCCAATCACACTTGGCTGAGAAAGTTTGTATTCTATTCTGATTGTGATGTATTTTAATGTAGTCTTCATATGAAACCATGATATACTAGACCATAGCTGAGGGATTCATGGAGAGAAGGAATTCTTATGATAACTTAACTAGGTATTTAAAAGTGAGGTTTATGTAATTACAGTAATTGATGTTACTTACAAGTATATCAGGGGTGGGATTCAACCGGTGTTACTTCCGGTTCGGTGACTACGTTTTGCGCTTGCATGTACAAATACTTAATCTGTGCCTCCCAGACAGCTGGAAAGCACTGCGTGCAAGTGCGCAGTGTTTGAAAAGCCACTTTCCCCCTGCTTTTTCAACCTCAGCCGTGCCATGCAAAGCAGCCGAGGTTGAAAAAGCAGGAAATAAAGGACAGGTAAGAGCCCGGGTGAGTGGGCAGGCCGAACAGCAGCAAACACCGAACCGGTTTGGTGTTTGCCGCTCTTCAGAGCTACTGGTTCTATACAGCCGGGCAGAACTGGTAGCATCCCACCCCTGAAGTATATGTTCTTTGGGCTGCAACTTGCCTTAGTTTGTGTTTGCATCAAGCCAATCCAGTGAAAAGCATGGCATCAAACTATAGCATATAAATAATTCTAAACATATTGCAATTTCTACCTCATGAGAGGTTCAACTCTTTGGTAATATTAATACCAAGCCTGTATTAGGCTTCAAAGATAATCACACAGTTTAGTGATTCCTAGTTCAAGACTGCTTGTGTTTGAAAGGAGCAACCTGCACTTCATGAGAATATAAAACTCTTAAGCACTCATGACTCAACAGGGAGAGAAATTCATAAGCATTATTATGATTTTATGATATTTAACTCATGGAAGAGACATTGACTGACACTCATCCCAGAAAGGGACAAGGAGGCGTGTGAATGTATTAAAAACTTTTATAGGCAGCTGTAAAGTCTTTGTCATCTAAGCGGAAGATTGGCATAAATATAAAGTGCCAAAAAACAAATGTTGAGTTAAAGCTTATATAAAAACAGAGACATATCCCATTCCCCCAAATGGTGGCATTTAAGCTTTCCTGTCTAACATTTCTAATTCTGAGTCTGTCTACTTGAGGCACCAGGGATGTTCTGTAATAAAACAGTAACAGCCCTCTGCGTTCTGGCCACAGCAGAGTCATTTCATTATGTCATCAACAAATCTAATAGAGTTATGTGTAAACCTAAGCAGGGGATGGAAAGAGGCAATTGAGGCTGAAATTTCAGATCTTGATGGTACACATATTTCTTGGAAAAATAATCTTAGCTTTCAGTAATAAGTTCCTATCTGATTAGTTCCAAAGAAAATCCTATTAAAGAGGCATATGTACAAAGCTCATGATTCCCCCACCCGCTCTAATCAAATTCATGGACATTTCAGGTTCTATGACTTAATGGGATTGCATAGTTAGATGGCACATTAGAGAGAGTATAAGATATGTCATAAATATATTATGGAAGCTTTTACTGGAAACCTCTTCCATGTTAAAAAAAAAAAAAAGGTGGGGCGGGCATAGTTTTAATCTTCTTGAAATGCAGCCATAATAGAATAAAACGTTTTACCAGAAAAACATATGATAGAGATATTATATTAAGTGGTCATTCATGCATTTCCTGTTTTATTATACTGCCCCAAATAGGAAATTACTATAAGAACTGAAAATCAGTATGTATCCGTCTTTAACTATCTCTATATAAGCTGGTAGCTGTAGTACTTATTTCCAGGGAAACTCAGTTACACAAGTTTGGAAAGAAAATGTTGCTTTCAGGTTCACAGTAATGGTGATCATTAGACTATTTTGAGGCTAAGCTAGTCTTTGTTTTTTGTTTTTTACAGCTGATATATATTATATGTTTATATTGATCGTGCATAATACATTGTTTTGCCTTAAGGATTCCATGAAATGAGGTTGCCTATAGTGGTCAATAGTCTTTGACAGAAATCCCTGATTCCCTGTATAAAAATGTAATCCCCTGTTCATCCTGTGGAAATGGGACAATCCTGAATATGGAGTGTTGAATTCTGTGGGAATTACTGCCAAAAACATGCATGGTATGATTCTAACCATCTGGTTTTCTTGATGTACTTTACTGACATTATTTGCTCCTCCATCCCAGGACTCCTCTTCCTTCACCACAATGAGGCAGCATAGCAGGATTTGGGGGGAGAGGGGAGGATACAAACTATACATTTTTAAATTATGCCATCATTCCCACAGTTTGCATCCCTGTCATCTGATTGCAATTTTAATTATATCTGCATAAGGTTCAAGATAAGCTGGAATGCAATGTCGTTAAACATGGCATTTTATTCTTTTATAATTCAAGATGGATTATATTTGTTGAGAAGTATAAAATAGGTATATCGGGCTTTGTTCCATAATGTTTCATGGTTTAACGTTTTTGTTTATTAAGAGAGAGAAATGCAAAGATCCTGAATGGCTTATGTTGATTACAATTTTAGGTTTAAAATATTATATACATCATAATAACAAAAGCACTAATTCCATAACAGTAAAATCTCAAATATAGCCACTATATAGGCGTACTCATCTTCATATAAGACAATGCTTGGAACCACTCCTTTACGAGCAACTCAATATCACTACTCTCACCCAGAAGCTCTTCAAGACCCCAATTTTTATTGCCATCTAGATCAATAGTAAGGAAGGAAACCAATCTGCTTTTCCTCACTTAGAATCCCTAATCTTCTCCTTAGAATGCTGCCACCTGAAATGTCCATTCTAAACATCTGCTTCATCCAAGGAGGTCTGCTGCCCACCACCTTCAGAAGAAGGGAAGTTTGGAAACAGGTCATAATAAATGTGGCATGTATTAGCTTTTTAAGAAGGGAATGTACCACCATCATAATCTTTTTGTTATGACCCAGGTATTCAAAGCAAGGCAGGACTCTAGAGAGTTCTTTTATTCCGCTCAACAAATGTTCCAGCCAATGGTCCTCCAATGGCCGTAAGACTCCACCCCCATGTTATCCTGAAGGCAGCCGCCCTCAGTCTTCCAAACACAGCCCCAGTAATGCAAAGAAAGCCTACAGAGTAGGAGCATGCTCACAGGGCAAGTCCAATCCACTAGGTAGAGTCCAGGCACAAGACAAGGGCAATCTTCAGGACAAGAAACAGGTCCCAGGCAAAAAGCAGTTCCAAAGGTGCAGTGAAGAAAAGGCCAAACACAGTCCCAACAAAAGGCGAAAAGCAATTTTTCCAAGTAAGACAAGGCAAACAACAACAGGCATGAGTCAACCCCTGGGGAGTATAAACCAAAGCAAACAATTGTTCATGGCAAAAACAAACTCCTGATGGCTTCTCCTTAAATTATTCCTCTCCAGATGTTCCTTGTGAGGAGGAGCAAGGCAACCTCCTCCTGAGTAGCCCTTGCAGCCCTTTCCTGGGTTGCCTTTGCTCCATTCTTCTTGCCCTTGGATTGAGTGGAGTAGAAGTAGACAGCTGTTCTTCATTCAGAAGAGATTGGCTGCCTATCAGCACCACTGCTGGTCAGCAGCCACTCCTCCCCTGTGTCTGTGCAGGGAAGCAGCTCTCTGTCTGGTCGACCACCTCCCCCAATGCTTGGGGGGCCCAGGACAGCATCATCCTCAGCCCCTGGCATGCCTTTCCTGTTGTTCAGTCCCAATTTCAACTCCTCCTCCTCTGAACCAGGCTCTGAGGGGGCCAAACATTTTCACCAAAATGTTAGCAATTGCCACCTTTACTCATTTTTTTACAACGTCTTTGGTAACTTTTACCAACTATGTAGGATAGAAATTCAGGAGGTGGCAAAACAAATGTTGCGCAGAATCCTGTCCATTTCTTCCACCTGCTTTTAGGAATCTTGCACGATATTGTTTCTGTCACTTCTATGGAAATTACCAGCCAGAATCCACATTCCAGCAATAAGAGTATTTTATCCTGCAGTTGCCTTGAAATTTTGTCATAGCAATCCTGTAACTGATCTTGAAGTCTCCATCAAAGAATCTAAGTCATTCTAAACCGGGCTGCTGTATAGCAATTCATGGATGTAGTAGTAAACATGAAATATTGACACTTCACCATTCTTTTCGCCATAGTGTGGGCTTAAGCCTGAGCTCATGCTTATGTTATGTGGTATTTGTTTTTGACTGTTTGTCATTGTTACTCCAGACTTCTGTTGTTTCATCTCCTGCACAGTATATCAAGCAGGCCCTCAGTGGATCATCAAGCAGGAAGAGGCCTCTCTAGTGTAAGTCCATCAAGAGCTGCAGCTGCCTCTGTGTTTTAGATTGTGATTACAGCCTAGACCAGTGATGGCTAACCTATGACACGCATGTCACTCGTGACACGCTGAGGCACTTTGACTGACACGCCTGTTGGTGTGGGGAAAACCTGCACATTTAGAGGCTGCCTGTGCTCTGCTCCAATCCCTGCTCCCTGCTTGTTGCGTGGAGGCGTGGTGTCACCGCTGCTGCAAGATCTTTGCAGCAGAGAGCCAGTTTTAACCGCCATAACTGAGGTTTGTCAGTTTCATTACCTCAGGAACGCTACAGGAGGAAAGGAGATCCATGAGGTTCACAGCCCTGTAAGGTGGCCTTCCGATCCCCACATCCTGCACCTGCAGCCCCGAGACCAGGGAGACGAGTTTCACAGCCCTGTGTGATCACCCCAGCCCAGTCCGTCATAAACCAAATTATTGATATTTCTTGAAGTGACACACGACCCGAGGAAGGCTACACTTTTTCCCGATTTTCGACACACCAAGCTGAGAAGGTTAGCCATCACTGGCCTAGACAGAAAGGGCCACAGAATGCCACCCAAATGCCTATAAAAACCATAGTTTAAAGGATCCATCATCTATGGAAATAAGTGGCACTTAGCTGATCAGCCGCTTGATAGTAACTTGACCAGAGGTGGTATTCAGCAGGTTCTGACCAGTTCTGGAGAACTGGTAGCGGAAATTTTGAGTAGTTCGGAGAACCGGCAAAAACACCACCTCTGACTGGCCCTGCCCCCTTTTTCTTTTGTTGCCCTGCACATGAGAATGGAGCTGGAAAGCAGGTTAATGGGGTGGGGAGGAAGTGGAATGTTGCAGTAACCTTTCCCCAGGAGTGGGGAGGGAATGGAGATTTTGCAGTACCCTTCCCCTGCCATGCCCACCAAGCCACATCCACAGGACCAGTAGTAAAACTTTTTGAACCCAACCACTGAACTTGACCAAGCTGTGTCCTTCACCCTCTGATTGCATCTAACTTGATTTGAGTACCCAGAACTAATATATGGCCTTCCCCTGACTTGAGCCCTTAACAACCTGTAACAAGCCATTGGTTGCTGTGACATTCATTTACTCTTTAACTGCTACCACAACCTCCAACAAGGAAGGCCACAGTAACTCTGGGGGAAATTCATCAGCAACTCACAACTTGGACAGGGGCATAGCTGTTCGTTTGGAAAGGTAATACAAACAGGAGCAATCTCAGTTGTCCCGCCTGCCCATCTTCAGAAATCAGGCAGCAGATCCTATTATTAGTAGAAGGGTGCTTCTTATTGCAAACCTGCTTTTAGGTAATCATCATGTAGCAGTGGAAAGGTAGGCAAATTTCTTATTCAAAAAACGGCTTGAAAAATTTGGTCAACAGTCCTGGTTTAAAAGATCTTTCACAAAAATTCATCTGCTGAAAAAACAGAGGGAGAGCCTTATGTTGTTAGGCATGATAAGATTATACCCTTTTATTCTTCACAAGCAGATAAATCTTTCCAGTCCCAATTAAAATAATAATCTTTTTCTTAACCAGACAGCCTATTACACAATTGCTAATTGTAGAACTATTTTTGTAATGCTTTTTCTATTTAAATCTTTCTTCTTTCCTACATATTGTTTTATGAAGAAAAAAGAAAGAAAGAAAGAAAGAAAGAAGAAAGAAAGAAAGAAAGAAAGAAAGAAAGAAAGAAAGAAAGAAAGAAAGAAAGAAAGAAAGAAAGAAAGAGAAAGAAAGAAGAATTTGCACAAGTGATCAGAAATCTTTTAAAGTTAAGGTGTTTAATAAATGTGGCCCTTATTCATAGGCTCTGCTTGTGGGTTCCATGTAAATTTATAGCACTTTATTCTTTCAATATTTAGTACCTGAAATTCTAAACTTATTTGGTGGGGTTGTTATGTTAACCAACTATAGGTAGTCCTTGACTTACAATAGTTCATTTAGTGACTGTTCAAAGTTACAAGGGCACTGAAAAAAATGATTTATGGCTGTTTTTCAAAGTTAAAAACCATTGCAGCATCCCCCTGATCGTGTGGTCAAAATTCAGATGCTTGGGAACTGGTTCATACTTACGACCGTTGCAGCGTCCTGGGGTCATGTGATAACTTTTTGCAACCTTCTGACAAGCAAAGTCAATGGGGAAGCCAGATTCACTTCATACCTGGGTTATTGACTTATCAACTGCAGTGATTCACTTAATAACTGTGGCAAGAAATGTTGTAAAACGGGGCAAAACTCAATTAACAACAAAAATTTTGGGCTCAATTGTGGTGGTAAGTCAAGGATTACCTGTACAATCTTCATAATGCATAGTTATGTAATATGATATTTCACCAGTAAAACCGGGCACGCATGAGGAGCATGTGAAGGGAAATTGGACATCCAAAGATTAAGAAGCTTCTATATTTGTTTGAAAAGCCTCTTGTTTAGTCTAACAAAATAACCCTAGAAAACTGAGCAGTGAAATAAATAACAGAGGAGAACATTAATAGAGGACAACATTAACGTCACTATCATATTTTCTGTGGTTTCTCTTCTAGACTGAGGATCCCAGGTATACATATTTTTTTAAAAAATGTGTGGAATTAGATTAATGTTTTAAAACACTTTATTCATTTTACTTAAAAGATCTGCTTTGCATATTTCCCCTTTGGATTCATTGGCAGTTGGCCTCAATGTTACATGTTTATAAAATAATTGCTAGAATGCTTTCTAAATCTATTAATGATTTGCTGCATGCCCTAATATTATTAATGCAGCATGTTTCATATTTTTCTCAGATGTTTAAACTGGTCTTTTATGTCTAATATTCTCAATTTTTAAGAAACAAGGATATCAACACACCGAGTGAAATTCAATTCATATCCAATTTAGTTTCCTAAGATGGAACATTTTAATATGTGGATTGTAACAGTTGTTGCCATTTTGTTTTTCCTGACAAAGGACCAAGAACATTTTTCACCTTCCATTATAGTTGATCCCTATCCAGCCAAAAAGTATTGATGCTGGTTACAATGCTCACATGAATTTTTAATATATCCCAAGTACATTTGTTTCCAGTAATGTAATAAATATGTTAATAATCCAGTATGAGACTGCAACATTGTGAGGCATATCTACCACTGGCAGCCAGGGGAAAAATATTTGCTCAGATGTATAAGCAGGAAAGATGTATGTGAAATATAAAGCAAAAGAATCAAAACAGGAAATAGATTAGAGATTTCCCTGGTTGTGTTCCTTGTTGTGGGTTGACTCACTTCCTTGGATAAAGCATATTCTCTACCATTGATGGGACAATAATTTACTGGCTCTCCTTCAGAGTAAAATGTTGTCCTTTTTGCCATCCAGTATTTATTTTGATTGAGCCACTTGTTAATTATATGCTGTTGTTTAATTATTCATGTGATTTGTATAACTGAAGCTACATTTATTTGAGCTATTTTCTGTTTTGTTTGCTTTGAATTTCTTCTTTTGACATAATTAGAGTTGCACTGTATTGGGATCATGGATAAAAGGAGAAGATTTGTAAGCTTGTAAAAGAACTGTTCACCTTAAATATAGCATTTTCTTTGGGATTCACACATTAGCATTGGGAAATATCTCCAACTGAATAAGTGCTTCTGAAAATGTCTCCCATGTTGTAGGTGGATTTCCCATATAGATGTGCTAAAGATCACTGAATTAAAATTAAAAAAGCATTAAATCTGCTTTTCAGAATTTGGAAATTGCAGAAGCAAGAAGAGAAGGAATGGGTAAAATAATAAATGTAAAGTAAAAGGTAAAAGTAATCCCAGCGGATTTTACTCCGCTAGTCATTGCCAATTATAGGGGGCGGTGCCCATCTTAGTTTCAAACCCATTGAGCCAGCACTGTCCAAAGACATTTCCGTGATCATGTGACCAGCATGGCATCATGGAGAGCTGTTACCTTCCCACCAAAGTGATACCTGTTTATCTACTCACATTTGCATGCTTTCGAACTGCTAGGTTTGTAGGAGCTGGAGTAAGTTCACCCCATCACGTGGCATTTGGGTCTTGAACTTGGGCTAACAGCTTTCCAGCTGACAAGCCCAGTATCTTAACCGCTGAGCCACTGAGCTGCCCTGACGTAATGTAATATAAAGTAATGGTGATATTTTAATCTGTGCATACAGAAATACAGTTCATCAGTCTGGAACCCACATTACGTATCTGATATTAGCACAATTGAGAAAGTCCAGAAATATTTCACAAGAAGAGTTCTCCACTCCTCTACTCGTTGTAGAATACCTTATGCCACCAGACTTGAAATTCTAGAACTAGAAAACCTTGAATTATGCCGTCTTCGGTCTGACTTAAGCATGGTATATAAAATCATACATTGCAATGTCCTACCTGTCAGTGAATACTTCAGCTTCAACCATAACAACACAAGAGCACACAATAGATACAAACTCAAAGTAAACCGCACCAAACTTGATTGCAGGAAATACGACTTCAGCAATAGAGTGGTCAATGTCTGGAATACTCTACCCGACTCTGTAGTTTCTTCCCCAAACCCCAAAAACTTTAACCTTAGACTATCTACTATTGACCTCACCCCTTTCCTAAGAGGTCTGTAGGGGGCGTGCATAAGCGCACCAACGTGCCTACCGTCCCTGTCCTATTGTTTCTCTTATTCTTTTATTTTTCTTATATGTACCCATTTCATGTATTCAGAACTATGTATACACTTATACTTATTATCTTGTAAACAATTGGCAAATCAAATAAATAAATAAATAAATCCCATGACATTTCATAGTGCAAAGTTGTAAACCTTGGAAATTTCCTCAGTTCTAAATCTAAATGGAGGTATCAAACAACCCTTAAACATATTTAAATAATTTGTTGCAGTTTTTCTTCTCCCTTTGCCAATTTGTTTTGAAAATTATGTTTGGCAAGGAGAATATGTTGGGTAGGATCTGAAAAAGTGTCTCCGTGTGTATATACACATACACACATATACAACACAAACACATACATATGCTCTCTCTCTCTCTCTCTCTCTCACACACACACACTTTACTGTGCTTGTGTTTATAAACTTTTCTTCTTCCACCTGTTTATCTTTTTCTGGGTACATTGGCAAGACTGATCATAAAGTCTGGTATAAAGTAACTCTAGAAGGAGAAACAGAAGAATAAAATTGTAGTCTACAACGTTGCCCTTTCTCCTACTATAGTAATTTCCAATGGAGATTAACAATGTTTACAGCTTTTAATTTCTCTCTCTCTCTCTCTCTCTCTCTCTCCCTCCCTCCCTCCCTCCCTCCCTCCCTCCCTCCCTCCCCCCTCTATCTTTATCTATCACCTCTATCTCCATCTCTCTACATGTCTCTATATTTATATATTTATATATCTATATATCTATATCTTTATCTATGACAGACCTTGGCATTTTACAGCCTGCAGGCCACATCCAGCCCAACAGCTGTCTCTGTCTGTCCTGTGTTGGTAGTGTCAGTTGGGATGGGAGAGCATCAACAGAGGTGGGATGGTGGCCTTCCACAGCTGTGCCAGTTTCTCATGTGGTCCCTTGAGAAAATTTATTGCCCACCCATCTATGATAATAATACTTATGCATTCCTTGCCGGTTAATTTCTATTTTGATCCCCTTATCTGTTTTGGGTTTATTATTTCTCTAAGAACTAAATACTAATTGAATTCTCAGTACTTTCTCAGTGATTCATACTGTTATCTAATTCACTTGTAGGTCCAGATTTCATTAAAAATTAAATATTGCATATTTTTCTCAATCCGCAAAGTTTGTTTATTCCTAGAATCTTAACCAAGAAGTATTTGAAGTGAGACCCCAAAGATATTCTCAATTTTGGCTTTCCACTTGTTTGTTGAACTATGGCAGCCAGTAATTCTTGGCCCAGTTTTGGATAATGTATCACCTGCCACCATTCCTAAAAACTGATTTGGGCTATGATTGTGCAGTTCTATCTATGTTGGAGTATTTTGAAGACTCTTCAATCTGATGGCAAGGAGTTAGTCAACACTGTTATGTAAGGCCATATTATACCAAGTGTGCATTACTTATATTAATTGCCATTTTGTTTTTTTGGTGCCATAAATATTACTGATACAAGTTAACATCTGCTCAGGATACCAAAGAACTATAAATTAATAATCTCTCTTCCTGTTTTCCCCTGGAGAGGGAAGATCTTTCTTTTGTGACAATTAAATAATTTGAATTGATTTTAAAATAGTTCCTGCCTGTCAAATCCACCTACACTGTATTTAGCTGATGCTGTAATTGTATTGTAACATTGTTCTTCAATTGAGATAATGAACGATACATAGCTACTTAAAAAGTAGTTGGATTCTTTTCATTTTTAAATAAAGTCACCAACTCTATGTATGGATAGAAGATGGTTCTCCCACCCCATTGGAGTGATAGTACAGCGGGAATAGGTGATTGGTGATATGTATGAAAGCTAGATCCATAAGCCTTAGGAAAGCAGCGGGATATAGTATGTGAAATGGAAAAATAGAGAATATATGTGAGGTGATTGAGTGAATGTCTGAGGTAGGTTAGTTGATTGTGCCTAACAGGTTAGACCATCAGAGATGCTTGCATATTGTAGGATTATGGTAGATGGGAGCATTTCCTTGGATATGCTTTCTCATTTTATTCATCTATTCATGTCAGTTCATTCAGCCAGTCTGTTTAATTTTTTCAGCTATCAATGGGAGGATCTGAGAATTTCATCAAATGAACGAACTATATTTTATGGCATCAGTAATTTCAAATATTTTGTGAAATACTGTGATGGTGATCAGATGAATGTGTATTGTAGCGAAGAATAAAAAAATACCCATACCAGTGTAACTGAATCTGATTATTAAAGCATTAACAAAAATATTTAAACCTAGTTGCATATTCTATCAGGTTACACCACAACTGCATTATGCTTTATTTTTGTAAGTCAAACTCACAGCATGAATTTGGCTACTGCTAAGAAAGGGATATGTGATTATCCAGTGTTAGATTAGAAAAGCTGATTTAGGGATTCATACAAAAGAAGCATGTACCTTCTCTAAAGGTTAACTTTGAGTTATACAAAATGTATTAAAGATGTATGTGCTCTCCCAGAATTAAGACTCTTCAGAATCTCACAATGAATGGGCTATATGTCATCAATTATTTACAGAGGCCTCTATAGCATAGCAGCTCCAAAGTAATATCAAGATCTGTATATCCTGAAGGTTGCTGGAATGGGAAAAACATTGCTTCTGATATTTGGTGAAATAAGGACAGTAGAAAGGTCATCTCAAGGAGGTGTAAAATTTCAGGATATCTTGGTTATGAAAAGTGTCTCAAGCAAGATAGAAAATTATTAATCTGTCCTCAGTGTTAAATGATGGATTGGCAATTTAGCAGCATACTGAATAATACTTAGGTTTCTGTTTTGAGAAAAAACTTAAGGTGGTAATGGGAATCAATAGCACAAAAGAATTAGAATTTTGAATGTTATGAATATTATAAGTTCCATGGTTTTCTTAATTAGACTTTCCTTTCCTTTTCTTTCCTTTTCTTTCTTTCTTTCTTTCTTTCTTTCTTTCTTTCTTTCTTTCTTTTTCTTTCTTTCTTTCCCCCTTCTTTCTTTCTTTCTTTCTTTCTTTCTTTCTTTCTTTCTTTCTTTCTTTCTTTTTCCTTCCTTCCTTCCTTCCTTCCTTCCTTCTCTCTCTCTCTCTCTCTCTCTCTTTCTTTCTTTTTCTCTTCCTTCCTTCCTTCTTCCTTTTCTTTCTCTCTCTCTCTCTTACTTTCTCCGTCTCTCTCTTTCCTCCCTCCGAAATTGAGAGTACTATATTTTTGTAATTGCTATTCATATTTGATTTTCTTATTATGTTCTTCAAGGTTTGCAATGGTATTTTAGTTTTAATTTGACAGAAATTAATAAGAAGATGGAGAAAGAAATCATATATCAGAGCTACATGGCTTTAGCTGTCACATTTCCTAATTTGCTAGACAATAGGAATAATCTAGCACTTCCAATTCAGGCTCAGCAAAATAACACATGTATATTAATGATCTTGAATATTTCTATGCAACCAAGCATGCCACCTTTATATAGAACAGCATCAGGTCAATAATTAGTGGGTATACATTTTAATAACATGAAATGTCATTACTGCTGTTGTGGGCTTGTTGTTGCTTTGCATTTTGCAATTTAAAGTTTTGCAAATTTAGAAAAGTTATTAAATCTGAAGAATAAAATATGAATAAGTAAAATCACATTATATTAATACAGAATATGTAAACACTATCATAGGAAGGCTTATACAAAGCTTCCAAATTTATCCTATTTAATACCATTTTATTCAGTATATTAATATTGGCTTTGTAATTCCCTGTTTTAATGTTTACATTAAAAATAAATATGGTATGTGAATAATAATTTATCTGTAAGGATGTTACTGAGCTCTTGAGTCTAATAAACAGTTAGAGTAACCTTGGAATAGTCAAAAAAGTCAAATAGTAATTTTAAAGTCCTGCTCCTTTTTATGTGCATTGTTTAAAAAAAGGTTGGAGCTTTAAAATAATGAAGTCATAATTTGTTCATTCAATTAAAATATACATGTAGTCCTCAAATTATGATCATTTATATAACTACAATTCAAAGTTACAATGGCACTGAAAAAAGTGACTTATGACTGTTTCTTGCACTTATGACCATCACAGCATCCTTACAGTCACAAAATTTGTGTTCTTGGAATCTGGCCTATATTTATAATGATTGTAATGTCCAGTAACATGTATTCACCATTTGCAATCTTCCCAGGGGGCTCCTGACAATGGGGCAAGCCACATTAACTCACTGAATGGCTTTGGCGAAAAGGTCGTAACATTGATAATGATTCACGTCACTTAGCAACGGAAGTTCCTGTCCCAATTATGATCATAAATTATTGAGGTCTACACATACTAGTTGTTCTGTGTCAAAAATAAGTAAGGAATTGTATGACAATAGAGAAGGGAAGCTGAAACATTTATATTGTCTTGTGAAAATTGGTTCATACTTTGTAATGTATGAGTAGAGAGCTCAAAAAGGTTCCATCTTACATTAGCTTATTTTTAACAAGTTGACTAAAAAGGGTACTCTTTAAACATCCCAGTTGTAATAAAAGTCACTAGAGAAAATACTGCTAGCAATTTTATATCTATTCTGCTGAAAGTTAACTTCTTTGAATTCATAGTGCATTTTATTCTCAACAGGCATGATAAGATAGTACTTAGGGTTCTTGGTCAACCATATTTGAGGCAACACTTTATGGATAACTGTGTTTACAACAGTAAGGATCACGAACACAACTGCTTTTGAGCAGTAAGTATTGGGTGTACATTTTGTGTTTTATGCATATATATGGATATATACATGTATGAGAGGCATGGTGGCTTAGCGGTAAAGACTCTTGCCTCCCACTTGGAATGTTGAGAGGTCAATCCCAGGCCGCAACAGATGCTTTTCAATCAGGGCACAAAGAGAAAACATCTGCTGTGAACTCCGCACAGGCATCAGGAAGGGCATCTGGCCAGTAAATGCTCAGCTCCACTCAGCCACCCTGTCTCCACTGCAAACAGAGTCATAAAAATGAAATGGGCATACCAATATACAGAACACCCACAATAGGTTGGGTAGTTGTCTGAATGTTCACCAGATTGGGTAGTTGTCTGAATGTTCAATCACTGTCCTAGCTTCCCTGTATGTATTTTTTTTTTTATAAAAGATAAATAAAATTAAGACCATGCTAGAGTACTCTGGAGTCTCTGAAATGATTGTGGGTTCTGTATGATTTTCTATAAGCAGCAAGACAATTAGTTAGTACAGCCTGATATTGGTGACTTTGAGACTGAAGATTATGGATGTGATGCCTCGAGTTTTGTATTCTTATTTGGTACTAGCTCTATACCCGTGCTTCACTATGAAACTATGTGATCGGGCTTAGTTTTTGGGGAGGAAAATAAGGGGGAAAAATTATGCCTCTGCCTACCAGGATCCATCGGCATTCATCTGGCTAGCATCCTGTCAGTGTGTGAGAGCTGAGGGTTGTTTGGAAACTGAAACATGGAAACTGAAATAGAATTTGCTGGGTTACCATCAAGACACAGCAAGGAGCCTTAGCTCAATTGTTCTGTACTGGTTGCTGCTGTGAAACTAAAACTGAAACTGAACCTCCTCTGCTCTGCTTGTGTTTTGCATTTGGAACAGATTTCTTTTCAGGTGGGGAGGGGGAGTAGAACTCCTTAGCATCAGAGCGTGTTAATAATAATATTTGAAATACTAATGCTCTGATGGTCATTTCGAAAAATCCTTTCTTAGTGAGCACCTAGAAGCCAAGAAGAACATACGTGTCAAATTTCAAGTTTGTAGGCTTTACGGTTGTGATGATGTGTGAGTGGTATTTCACTTTTATATATAGAAATTTATTGTGCTTGTATTTATGTAATTTTATTATCCAAAGTTGCTTAAGACAAATAATTACGAAGAATAATACTGTAGCAAAGATCTAAAATTCATTATGCAAGTTCATTTTTAAAATCACTTCCAATTTGCCACTGAAGTGTAAAAGATCAAAAGAGTGTCTTCAAGACCACCTATATGCAATGTCACAAACGATTCCAAAATTTCCCTCCATATTTCTATAAAGACACAAATATTTATGCATAAATATATTATTGATGAGTCCTTAGTTCAGAAGCTCAAGTGAAGATAATAACAAAGACTCTCTTTGAGTTTTACAGATTATTTAGGATAACAGAGTTGGAAGGGACCTTGTAGGGCATCTAGTCCAACCCCCCTCCCAAGCACGAGACCCTACACCATTTCTGACAAATGGCAGTCCAATCTCTTCTTGAAAGTCTCAAGTGAGGAAGCTCCCACAACTTCCGAAGGCAGGCTGTTCCATTGGTTGATTGTTCTCACTATCAGAAAATTTCTCCTTATTTCCAGAGTTAAATTGGATGGGATTATTTCTCATGAATACACGGACATGCCTATTTAGTTTTCTTGGCAGCAATGTGGCAGTAGTTTGTTCTGGTTGCCTTCTGGGATATTTTTTCAGTGTCTTCATCTAGCTTATAGTCTTAAAATTTCCTGGTAGTTTCCCACCCAAGTACTAGGTACAGGTAGTCCTTGACTTTCGACAGGTCACTTAATGACTTTTGAAGTTATAATGAATCTCATGGCGATTATTTAGGATCTGGATTTGAAGGTCCAATGGTTTCACCCTTCCCCAGAGTCATATGATCAGACTTTGGGTGCTCGACAACCATACCACATTTATGGTTGTTTGCACAGTCCCATGGTCACATGACAGTTTTGCTGAAGATTAGCATTTATTTTCAGTTTCCAGCCAAATCCCATCTTATGCAATCCTTACAGCCGTAAGACAAGAACTACCTGTAATTAGACCTTGAGTAGCTTTCTATGATCAGCTTAAGTTCGCCCTTTTGCTTCTTTTCATGCAAATCTGTGTAAATACGAGGTAGAGCTTTAGGAGTTTAGGAGTATTTTATGTTCTCAATATAACTGAACATCATTCTGCTGCCACTGCTACTACTATATGCTATAACTACTAACATTCTACTATGACTATTTCTTTCTATTTTACAATAAATCACCACTCCCCATTTTAAACATTGCTATTCAGCCACTAGTTTTTCTGGGAGCATGACAATGAATCAGTGCATGTTGTCTTTCTAACAGTCTCAGCAGGAGTCAAAATATTCCCACAAGGAAAAGAATAGGCCTGTCAGTTCAGAAAGAGATGTGCTGGGAAAGAGATGCACCTTTGAGATGCACCTACAAAGTGAAATGCTGATAAGGCTCTACTTACTTAAACATGGGTTATTCCTTAGAAACCGAGTGTCCACAGGGTTCAGAACAACTCAAGGTGTTGGCCATAGCCATAACATTGAAGTCCTGCCTCTTTTAAATGAGTTACTGGGTGTAAAAAAGGGGGGGCTTGGGCTGCAATCACACAATTATGGCCAACATCTTTTTTACCCTCCCTTTCTACATATTACCCAGCTTAGAAGATGAAATAGGAGTCTGTATTTACCAACCAGTCTAGGTCTAGAGTTAGCTGGTGGACCTCAATCCTAAGTAGTTTTGTTTAAAAGAAAATCCCATTAAGTTGAGTAATACTTATTCGTAATTGCATTTCAACTCTCTTCCTATGTCCTAGCAAGAACTATATTTCCATGTAAAGAGACATAACAAAGTGTGGAACAATGTATTGTTTTTCTCCCTTGAGAATATAGTACAGTCACAGGATTGGAGCAAGTGCCAAGAAGAGCAAACTCAGGACAATTAACCAGTGGAACAGCTTGTCTTCAGAAGCTGTAGATGCTTCATCATGGAGGTTTTTAAGAAGGCAGGACAGCCACCTCTCTGAAATGAGCAGGGGGTTGGACTAGACCTCCAAGGTCCCTTCAGCTCTATTCTGATTGAATTATCTGGATCCTTTCCATTCAAGATTCAGGCCTGGGTATGGGATAGAAGCACAATGATTATGCTTTTGGATGATCTCTGGGTGGGATAGAGATTGTGCATCCATCCTTGCCCTACCTGACCTCTCACCATCTTTTGATACCATTGACCATGATATCTTTCTGGATGAGTTTAGAGCAGGGGTGTTAAACTCATGTCGTCACGGCATTGTCACATGACATATTGGAACTTTTTTTCCCTTTCGCTAATCCAGGTGGGGGCGTAGCCAGTGCGTGACACATCTGGCCCCTGGGCTAGGAGTTTGACAGCCCGGGTTTAGAGGATTGGAGGTGGATTCACCTCCTTTCTCCAAGGTCAGTTCCAGATGGTCATGTTTGGGCAAAAGTCCCACTCTTGACCCTAGTTCGGAGAACTGGCAAATACCACTTCTGACTGGAGATTTTACAGTATCTTCCCCTGCCACGCCCACCAAGCCACGCCCACAGAACCGGTAGTAAAAAAAAATTGAATCCCACCACTGACCAGTATGGTATCAAACTATACATTTTGGCTCCTGGCAAATTAAGCAGCGTCGTGGATGGAATTGTTATCTTGATGCCTGGAAGCTGTGAAAGTCTGGACGAGGAACAGATTGCAGCTGACAAGATTGAGTGAATTTGGGTTTGGGGCCCTTTTGGTTCTAGGGCGATGTGATCTTTGGTGCCGATTGGGGTGGCAGTTGCCCCAGACAGACCTAGTGTGCAATCTGGGGGTTCTTCCTGAACTCACGAGTCCTGCTTGAAAAGCATGTGGTAGTTATGGCTAAGAGGCCTTTATGCAGCTTCATGTCCGCTGGTTGTGCCCATACCAGGATGCTCTATTCATGATCACTTATATCCTGGTCACTTCTAGATTGGACTATTATAATGCACTTCACATAGGGCTGTCCTTGAAGAGTATCAGAATCTTCAACTGATGCCAAACGCAACAGCGTAGGCGATTATGTGTGTCCCTAGATCAGCACGTCATACCTCTGTTCTGTGAGCTATGTTGGCTTCCAGATTTATTTCCAGATCCAATTCAAGCTGCTGTTTTTGACCCTTAGAGCTGTTCATGGCATGGAACTAGGTTATCTGAGGGACAGCCTCTCCCCAATTATGTCACGTTGTCCCAATAGATCTGGCAGAGAGGCCATTCAGAGAGGCAGAGAGGTTCCATCTGCAAGGGACCTACATTTGAAGAATCCCAGGAAGTGGGTCTTCTTTGCAATGGCACCTACCTTATTGTATGTTCTCCCCAAACTTGCTGTGAATCTTCAGAATTGGCCCTCAAAAACTAGTTTTTTAATGATGCTTTTAATTTTTAATACTTTTTTCCTGCCTTTAATTATTTTTATAAACATACCTAATAGTTTCCCCACAATAACAACCCTACAATATGAGTTGGCCTAGCTTTCATGCCTTAGGAAGGATTAGAACTCGCAGTCTTCTGATTTCTATCCTGATATCTTAACCGCTAGACTGAACCGGCTCTTTTGGGAATCCCAGAAAACTGGCAACATTTAGGGTAGCTCCCCTATTGTGTATGATATCTCTCTTTCCATTTGTTGTTGGTATATTTTAATTTTTTTTACTGATTTTTAATTTATAATAGTGTTTATATTTTTATGAGGGTTTTATAACATTTGCTTTTTATTTTGGTTTTAGAGTGTTGCATGCTGCCTGGAGGCATTTCCAGATGAATGACTACATAAATTTGATAAATAAATAGTAAAGCATGATCTGAATCTCACATACAAGTTAACCATTAACAATAGGAACAAATCCATAGTTGGAGAAGTCCGAGATATAAAATCTACATTCTATTATCCATTTGTATGATTGTGAACTTTGTTTTGAACTTGAAAATGACCCATGACGCATACTTTTATTTTCCTTTTTTCTTGTTTTTTTAAAAAAAGAAATCAGTATTTTTACCACTGAGAAAGTGCAAGTACATAGCTAGAAACAAGAAAAACTTGTAGATCTAGTAAGGACATTCCCAGTATCTTACTAACTGGAAACAAATAGAATTTACTGCCAAAAGAATGGCAGTAGTATTTTTACAGTGAGATCTGGACTGACAGAAAATATATAGCCAAGAGTCATAGATTTGTAATTTGAATATTAATTTTAGCGTCAACATTCCAGTGTCAGAATAAGCCTCTTCAGACTCTTGTTCCTTAGTCCAGATTTTGTTTCAGTCATAAAATTACAATGCACAATATATTTTAAGGTCTGGTACAATGCAGATTGCCTCTTGAATACAGAGAATATGGATATTACTGTGTCTCCAGTCTGCATCATGAATAACTTACTAACCTGAGCTTGCCAACCTGAATATGAATAATGAGCAAACAAATCCTTCATGGCATTGGTGCAGAATCTACATTTCCTTCGCTGCTTCTTTGGGTCTTGAGAATGGAGATGTCCTTCTCTGCTTTGACTAATAGTTTCATCTAGGAACTCATCTGATGTTGTGAATATAACTAGAAAACAAGTTTCTAAAATGTGAAGTCACCTTTCTCCAACATAATCAGATATGATGTGATTTACTTTGGTTTAATGTATTGTGTGGATCCAGATACTGTGGTTTATAAGCCAAGGTTTATAGCTTAGCAACACTACTGTTTATGGGTTGAACTGTGGTTCATTCAACTAAATAAATACTGGCTTTGCACAATGTGCAAATGTAGCCAATTACCCGACTTGGTTATTTCAGCTTTCAGCTTTCCTCAGAAATAAATTTCAGTTTCAACAGGGAATTTTTAAAGAACATCAACAATTGAACAATTATAGTATTGAGTAATTTGTTTGAAAAATATACATTTCTGAAAATTCACACACAGAACAGCAAACAGGAAAAATGACTTAACTCTATCTTTATTTAACTAAAAATTACTTGCAGTTGCTTTATTATATGAATATTTCATACCCCAGGCAGAAAAGATAAAAATTAAAGACTTTGGAAAAATGGAATATTTAAGGAGAACATGTGAGCTCTTTTGTTTTAAAACAGCAGCCCCCAAACTTGCTTAAGTTGAGCTACGCACACTGGCCCACTGCTTGTGCATGCTGGGTCCAAATAGGACAGTCTGGTAGTGGGCCATAGCCCGGGCATTGGGAACCCCTATTTAAAACATAAATGGAAAATTGAAATAGATTTTGAAAGGGAGAGAGAACACTAATGTATGAGTTAATGAGGTATATTCTTTCTTGAAATATCTAGACTTCTGGATGCCATCATTTCGCATTCAGAAGTCGCAACCAGCATTCTGATACTGGTTGTCTTGATCCATATCTCAGAAATAAATTGAGCCAAAATGGAATTTCAACTGCACCATTTAATGTACCTGACAGTGAAGTCTAATGTGTGTGTAGTTTTCTAATATTAAAAGTTCTGTGACAAAAAAATAAGTGGAAGACAGACCACGTTTTACATTTATGATTTAAATTTTATTAACCACGCATAGCATCCGTAACCAAAAAATGCATTCATGTGCCTCAGTCAATATTGTTAATCAGAGTTTTATTACGATTGCAGGATTGTTACTTTCCAATACTAAAGTGGATTTCTTAAGTTTCTTACAGACAAATGTCAAACAGCACAAAATATTGTGTGTGTGTATTTTAAAAATAACATCCACTGTAAAGAGAAGTCTCAGGTCAAGATGGTTTAGAACTGTCCAGGTGGCTTCTAACAATACTTTAATATCAGGCAATCTGTTCCAATAACAACTGGCTCAATGCTATATTTATGGCCTCAAGCACTCAAAGTCCTTTTCTTTCTTGAAAGTGAAGTGTATCGCATAGAGAAATAACATGGAGAAAAATATCCCATGATTATGGGAAGGATTCGCTTGTGATCTTTGCAGGACTGAGAAAAATATCAGTATAAATTACAAGCTATCAAAATTACTGAGATGAAAACTCATTTTATTTTTCATTAGATCCAGTTTACTATCGTTAGAAGAATACATCTCAGAAATTGTAACATTATTTAAGTCATGACAGAAAGACTCACATTTTATACTTATCTTCCAATTTCAGATGGTGAGTTTGGAGAGGTGACATATGATGATGCTTTTTAAAACAGAATAGTTTCATGGGCAAGGAACACATCTAGACTGTAGTTACTGATGATCTACAATTCAATTTTTATTTTGTTTTGCATTCATAGTATAATAAATAAGACTTTAGCTGCTACCAAAAGCTGTGCAAGCTACTGTAGAAATTCAATTTATAGTTGCATATTTTTAAATAGGGAGCTTTTGAATTCATTTGATTAAATTCTGCTTTCTTGTGGCCTTAATGAGAATTTTAATTCTCAAGGGATTTTCCGTAGACCCAATGGAAAAATGAAACTATTAAATTTCAGTAAGTGCAAGAAACCAACTCCTTTGGTCTTAAATAAAACTCTTAAATGTAGCTGCATATATAAATTGTTTTAGGATTTACAATCTATTCAATCCTGCTTTCCATTATAAAACAAGTTTATTTTCTAAACAGGCAACATAGTCCCAATCCCTATCCATTATTAACTAAAGAGATCATGTAATTTAGAATACTATATTAACCAAATAATAATTTAATAATGAAAATAAAATAAATAAATAATAAATTATGATTTGTCAAATTATATTAGGCTGCAATCCTCTACCAATTTTGTGGAGTTTGAGACAATTTAACTGCGACTAGAAAAATACAATTTAAATATTTCACTCACCCCCTCCTTGGGAACAGAATCTTTTTCAATTTCTTTAAAAAAAAACTTGTGTTCGTGGTAATTTATTAGTAAGGTCTTGCATTTGGAATTCAGTAGTTAAGGTATGTATTCTGGCTCATTCCAAAGCCCCCCATTCAAAGGGGGCTTTCAAAGACTGCAGTCTTAATACACGGCAGTGGAAACAATGATCTACAGCATTTATTTATTCATTCATTTATATTTATATCCTGCCTTTCAACTGAAGCATATTAATATAGAATCAAAATTAACAATAACGTGCAGAATAAAGGTAAAAAAATAGAAATGAAAATAGTGCTAAAATGTATTAATAATTGAAAGCCCTACTTTCTGAGTGTAGACTGAGCGGTAAGCAGAGAGAAGAGCCTCTTTCACATCGATCATAACTGCTTCTCTGAAGATGGGTGGTAAGTCAAGTTCAGTGTTATTAGCATTGTGATGTCACTTTAAAAGTTCTTAAGTTTTCCCCAGTGATTTCATTTAAACGCTGAGCAGCGGGGAGCCTGGAGGATAGAAAGTGGACAAGGAAGAGCCCCCATGGGTTAAATCCTATTGAAGGACACCAAGGACTATAGTATCAAAAGCTGATGAAAAATTCCAAATAATTAGCAATTCAGCACTGAACCATCCAGCTTCTAGCAGAGGTCATCCATCAAGAAAACCTGATTAAAATGGATCCAGAAATCATTATCTTCCAGGAGGGGCTAGAATTGCAAGACCATCAGTTCCTTGGTCACCTTTCCTAGCAAAGGCATGTTTGAGAGCAGGTCTATAATTGCATAGATCTCTGGTTCAAGGAAGGAGCTCTTATCAATGTCTATTTTAGACATTAGAGAGAAGCAAATCTGCATCCCCGCACTCACCCTTATCCCTAAGTAATATTATTTCTTAACCATGGGGTCAGAAGAAGTCAAATCTGAATAAGTAGATACTACAACTTACCGTATCTTTCTACATACTCCTACTTTTCCTGGCTTAATGCTTTCCATGAGTTCTGCTTATTCTCAGAACTCATTCTGGGAGCAGTAGACTGTGCATTTTAAAGTTGCCACTGTTCTGATAGGCAGGCAAGGCTTCTGAGGAGCACTAAGCACAATATTTTGCTCTCTTTTATGATTCTGACAGCCTTAGAGTATGGTTTCTGACCTGGTTCTTCATTTTTGTTTAGAAATAGATCAGAAAAGGTGTCATATTTCGAGCGCTGGATTGGCATACTTATTACTTCTGCTTCTACACTGTAATTATGTTTGTATGTGTGCGCTTGGACTTATCACACTTTCTCAGTCTGACTGGGAAGTTGAAAACTATCAACCATCATCAGACAAGCATGGTGGATCATGGTCCATGACATGAAACGAAGAGGTCTACATCTTGTAATAGATTGGGCACACAAGAATTATGGGGCTAATAGCATGCTGAAAATACAAAAATATGATACTCTTACATCTGAATTTCTTAATTCAGTGAATTCTTGATATTGGTTTGGGGAACTCAAATGTTTTTATATGCTGGATGTGGCTATTGTGGTTGATTTGGGATGATAATCTAACTTTTGGTTCTTTACAAATCTATGATTCTATCAAAATATTGTTTTACCAAGTGCCTAATTCTTCCTTTCAATAGCAATAGCACTTAGACTTATATACCGCTTCACAATGCTTTTACAGCCCTCTCTAAGCAGTTTAGTGTGTCAGCATATTGCCTCCAACAATCTGGGCCCTCATTTTACCAACTTCGGAAGGATGGAAGGTTGAGTCAACCTTGAGCCGCTCAGAATTGAACTTCTGGAGTTATCAGCTTATAATACAATTGTAGCATAATCAATGTTAATGGGCCTGGACTATGTTCAGAAATATAATAGGGAAGTATCATTTCTTTTGTAAGTTATAAAACTGACTTGTGGAATTTCAATTACTCCAAATCCTGCTTTGCTCATACTTAGTTAAAAGTGACACCAAAAACAGCACCATAATTTAATCCAATTGTGAAACCTGAATTTCAATTTCAGCAGCGGATATTTTTCTCTCCTGTTATTGTATTCAAAATTCTGTGTAATCGGGTGAAATGTTGAGATTTTGAGTATAGCTGCAGACACCATCTTCCAGGTAACTAAATAATTTGAGTATCATTTGAAAAGTAGTTGCTATGAATATCTAAGGAAAGACAGACTGAAAATTCTAATTAAAGCCCCATGTATGGGATTCTATATACTGGGGCAGTAAAATAATTGCATCGTTAAACATCTAGAACACTAGTTTATATGGCTTATTTCCTACTGTACATGTGTTACAAGATGTGCAGCTTCAGCTAGGGAATATTCATTAGGAATAAAATAGCATCATTATTCTTCCCAACACTGAATTTTTAAAAAATTAATATATTACCATATCTCAAGAAGCTGCACAACCTGATAATGTTGGAACAGTTTGCCAAAAGATGATTAGGTCCAACAACACATTGACACTTTTGATTTCTGTGATGCCATAAATGATACAAAATGGCAATTTCTGTAGAATTTAGATTTGATATAGTAAACTCTCCCTGCCTCCCCACCCCCAGTGAAGCATAATATATAGGAATAAACTGAAGGGAAGTGATATTCTTCATGTAATTCACTTATATGAATTTTAAAGTTATGTTTGTGTGTCTGTTTGTGAGAATGACCTTGGGAGACAGGGGGAAAGAGCCACAGCCAGAGGATTGGTTGAAAAATTGACCTGCAGAAGGAATGTGGGCATGGCAAACACCTCCCTAGGTTTGGGGCTGTAAAGACAGCAGAAGAGAAATCGATTTTCAGATTTGCATGATTATGTTAATGTCGCTTTAATAATGGAGAATTAGCTCATCTGAATGCACTTCCTGTCTGGACTACACCTTGCAAGGCTGACACAATTCTACATGCATTTTAAGAGCAAAGGATTCCCCAAAATCATATGTATTCAATAAATGAGACGTCTGAAGGGCATCGTTTGTGCTTACTTGCTCCCACTCCAGAGTGCTTGGCACTTTCAGAAAATGCTGGCTCAGTCTTTGCCTTTGAATAATGAAACAAAAAACCGATGGTCAGCAAAGTGAAGTCATTAAGAATAAATCAGCTCTGTTTCCATCTAGAAAGAGCTTAATGTTACACTTTGCAGTACACCATTGTAGCTGTGCTTGGCTCTCATATTGATTTTTCCTCCTCTCCACAGCAGTGAACATACAGAATCAGCAGGTTCCCTCTTGCACTCAGTCACATTAAAACAAAATAATGGAAAAAAAAAAGACAGTAACTTCAGAAGCCTGGTATGTGGAAGCACAACTGTGACACCTGGTCCTGACCAATGCATAAATATGCATAAGCAAGAGATGAACTTGCTGATTCTGCATGTTCATGGTGGGGGATGTACAATCAGCGGGTAGCAATGACCTGCATTATTTTTGCAATGCAGAGTTGAATAGAATCCCAGTAGAGATAAAAACCTGATATATGCCAAATACAGGGAAGCCTGAATCCATTTCTGAAATTCAGAACCACTTCATTCTAAAATTAGCTGAAGTAGGAGAAAAGCATCTGCTTCCATGCAAAATGCTGTTTTAGCATTTTAGACTTGATACATTTTGTGACTTTTCTGAGAAAACATCTATGTAAATTCTCTGTTGCTTAATTTTTTATTCAGTCTGATTTTATTGGTTATGAGTGAAGAGTGGTAGTAATTTCATTTACATTTAAAATTTCTGACAGACAGACTCCCTTACACTTTCAAGGGTATGAAAGGAGCTTTTTACTTTACACCTTTCAACTAGGAATGTTGTAACAGTGAACATCAATTCCTCAATCACTCTTTTAATTAGACACTCCAAAAAGTGAGAAATGGATGTCTAAGCCCCACAATAACACAGCAATTTGCTGTATGTTTAGATACTTTGAAATCCCACTCAGTTAAAAATCTATAACAAGTACGGTTCACGGCCATTAGTTTATTCAAATTTAAATAATTACCGTATATTCCAATTTCAAAACATTCACAATGCTAATTTTAATACATATTAATGTACATGGATTTTGGATATTTTGAATATATATTTGAATATGTATATATGTTACTATATTCTAGAAATTTAAATTCCAAGTATTAACCAAAATTATTTGAAACTTGCATAAAACTACAGCTCTTTGACAAATAGAAAACAGAAATCAGGCAACTTTTATATTAACTTAGCTAAAAATTTAAGTCTTTGAATAACTCTCAGTATCTTTTGGTCTCTTGACTCTTCTAATTTTAAGAAATAAAATTTGAAACATTTTAAAATAAAAATTGAAGTCAAATAATAAACATGATTTGATATGTTATTTTATCTGTTGTCAAACTAAATGATTAAAATTTGATATCTAACTTGCCAATATTAGATACTACCTGTTCTTTGGATTCGAGCCCAGAGAACTATCTAAATCCTAAAAGCTATGTGAAATATCTTCAATTCCAGATAGATGGTAAACATCTGTCAAATTATTTTTATAATCTATAGCCATCTTAGAAAATGTTGATGTTCTTTAAATATGGTTAAACTACTACTCCATTCATGTTGGAAGCACCTACCAAGGAACTTCTGGGTTGAAAGGATTAGCCGGTAACACCACTGTTGCCGAGGGGATATTTGAGGAGGCTTCTTGCATGTCCCTGTTATTTTCCCATCAAAGTGTTACCTATTTATCTACTCACATTTGCATGCTTTCAAACTGCTAGGTGGGCAGGAGCTGGGGCAAATTGACTGGAGCTCATTCCTTCACTCAGCTTGCTCTTGGGTTTTGAACTGCTGAGCTGTCAATCTCTCAGCTGTCAATCTCTCAATGGTCTTTTGACTCAGCGTCCTAACTATATGAGCCACTGCAACCCCTGAAATATGGCTATGAAACATTAGGGTAGGTTTTTTTTCCAGTTGTACCAGTTCACAACCATGATTGCCTTAAATCTTCAAAATATGCAGATGAAACATGCCTATTTTTTCAATTAGTCTTGTAGGTCACACCTGAGACTCTATCAAGGTATCAATCACTTGCTTCCCTAACTATAAATAGTAAATTCCTTTTCTTCTCAGTGTCGTTTTTCATCCTCCCACACTTCATTTTTAGAAGTTTTACATGTATCATCATATCATTACATTCACCAAAAATATCTTAAAACACTTTAATTTTAATGTTATGATCTACAACAACACTGGAACATGGGTGTCAAGATGGCAATTGCGACTGGATGTAGCCCCCAAAAGGGTTCCAACTGCATGCTCGCAGCTACTATATTTCTTTTAATCCCAGCACTCCTGCATACAGGATAGAGAGACACAAAAGCAATTGAGTTTTGAGTGATTCTGGACCTGATTCAAAGAGCAGATAAGGCTTAGAAATACTGCACATGTATTTGCAGGTGCTTATTTTAAGCGTGTCATATGAACATGGCTTTTATGCTGAAGTTTGAGAATTAACTAAGGGATGACAACAGCACTCAAAAAAAGTGACTTATGACCATTTTTCAGTTATGATCTTTGCAGCATCCCCATGGTCATGTGACCAAAAATTCAGATGCTTGGCAACTGGGTCATATTTATGGCTGTTGCTGTGCCCCAAGGTGATGTGATCACCTTTTGCTACCTTCTGACAAGCAAAGTCAACGGTGAAGCCAGGTTCACTTAACAACTGAGGCAAGAACGAAAATGCACTTAACAACAGAAATTTTGGGCTCAATTATGGCCATAAGTTGAGGACTACCTGTACCTGCCCTCCTCGCTTCAGGCATTGAAGAATGCCTTTTTAAATATTGTTTCACACCATGCAGATTCTCTAGATTGTGTGGTTAAAAAACACTGAAATAAACCAATGAACCTAAAAAAAAAAATAGGCAGGACAAGTATTTTTGGGCACCCGATAAGTCAGAGCTCTTCCACCACCTTAATTTTAATGTACAAAAGAAATAAACTTCCTATTCACAGATCAGTAAATTCTCTTAATGTATTTTTAGTTGTTACATACTTCTTTTAAAGGAAAGAGTTTGAAAGAACCATGTTCAATAAGTATTGTAAAATGCTTAATCATTAATACTTCAGAACATATGAGCACAACATTAAACAGCCTTGTGTGTGATGCAACAGTATTTTAAAGAAAGTAATAGATTCACTGCTGCCCCAAAAGAGATGCTGCTTGAATGCCTCCAAGCCTCTCTGCTACAGGCAGCTCCAGAGCTGCTGCCACTCTGCAAGCCACCAAACAGCTGTCTGGTATACCAACTACTTCTTTGCAACCCAAGAGGAATTTTAATTTATCAGTGCGGCTCTCACCCCTTTAGAAATTTTACAGGCATTCTTTAGATCTCTATTCAAATGCTTACAGTTTAAAATATAACAACCTGTGCCCCTATGCTTTCTGTTGATATGACTATCATAATATAGGAAAGGGCCAAAGGAAGTTATGCAGGCCTGCTTCAAGACCATTGAATGCATCCATCAGATAAAACTGCTTGAATTGACTCAGAGTTGGACTTTGCCTCAGCAGGTCTTCTGAAATTGACTTAGGCAGAATCTAGTGTGTCTTGAAGAATCTAGTGTGTTGGTCTTGAAGAATCTAGTGTGGTTGGTTCTGAAGAAGTGGACGGGGTCCTTGGGGGCATTAAATGAAGCCACCTGTGTATTAGATTGATAGCTCTCCAGGATTTTCTGAGATATAAGGTGAGGTTCCAATCAGCTGGTGATGAAAGTGATGAGGTGGTTCTGTTGGCTCTTAAAAAGGTGATGATCTGAAACCATCTCTGGATCTAACCACACAATTTTCACCCTCTCTCCCTCCATTAATTGGGAAGGCTGCTGAGGTGGTAGTTAGTTTACAACTTCAGAAGGCCCCGATGAAAAATGGATTATCTGGACCCTTTTCACCTGTGTTTCAGGTTGGGATATATATTATAATACACAGTAGGAATATTCTTGAGGAAGAGGAGGAGATAAAAGAAATTTGAATCTTGGGCAGAAATGTAATTTCAGAAAGCATCTCAAATGTGGCCTTCCTTTGTCTCATGTCTGTAAAGAGGGGGTGGGGAAAAGCATGTTCAATCTTTCAAGATTCTATTACTGTAACCTTATAATAGTAGGATTAGCATTCATAACAATGGATTCCTAGTGATTTCATTTTGCAAATTGCAGAAAGGGATAAAGAAATGCCATGTCAAAGACATTGATGGCATAACATCAGAAGTTCAATATATACCAATGTATTGCTACAACTCCATACCTTTTTCTTCTCACAAACCATCCTTGCTTGTATGGCATCTATACACCATTTAATACATTGCCTTTCTTTCTCACCTTGTCTTCCCCTTCCTCAGTATGAATGTATACATTTAATTGCATTTATTCTCATACTTTCCTTCGATCATATGCTGCTCTTATTGGATAAAGTATCTAATCTTCAATGCCATATCAATATAAGACATGCCAAAGATGTAAGACATTTAGTTAAACATGTTTTCCTCATTCCTCAGTAACTTATTGATGAACAAAACACCAGTCTGCACATCCCTTGCCTGGCATAAAACTTCCAGAATTTTGTTCGTCTTCTATATTTTGATAGAATTTCAATTCTAAATACTCAAAATACTTCACTTTCCCAGGCACTTGTACCATCTAATACCTACCTATAATTTCTCAATTGCTTCTGCAGCTTGTTGCCTGCAAAGAGTGTGGGAGGGGGGGTAGATTTGTTCTGTTTCTATATGCATAGGCTGCTTGTCTTACCTGTAAAGAGATGAGAGAAATATTTTAGTAGTGATATATAATGGATAGTGCCAGTGGATCTCATTTGATTCTTTTAAAACTGTCCCTAATGCCTTAATTTATTTTACTCATGCTGACTTTGTTCTTTTTACTGATGCTTCTTTCTTTTGTGCTGTTTCACATTATGTTAACTATGAGGGTCCCAAAAGGTAAGCTAAAAGGGCATATAAAAAGGCAAACAAATAAAATACCATGGCCATTATATCACTTTTTGAAAGCATGGTAATTATGGCAGACTCTTTGTATAAATTCCTTGAAATGTTTGCAAAAGTGTAATGTTCCCATTTCAGATTAGGCAGAATGAAAATATTTTTTTTTTCCAAGGAGATAAAAAAAACTCCCACCCTGAATAGTTTCAGTGAGTAGAATGATTGTCTTATAATACTTAGGCAGTGAAATGTATTTGATATTATTTAAGGTGGTTTATGCTTACATGGTGCTATACTGGAAAATACTTTTGTAAACCTATAAATTCCTTTGAAACAGTAGTACAAAAGCTCTTACTGTCACAGGAGGAATTTTCACTGAAGATTGGAGGTCTCAGGAGAACAGTTGGTTTTGAGACTTGGCTCTATATCTGGAATTGCTTTAAAATCTCATGTTAAGAAAATACCACATGACTCACAAGATGAAGACTGACTCTTCGAAGATAGTTGAAAAATTACCTCCTTTATAAGTAGGGGTATTTTAGAATAAGCATGCAACATTTTTAGATGACTTGGTAAGACCTACCTACAATTTAAGAGGCTGTTTCCCCAATTTTTCAGGAGCAATACTAGGTTTAAATTAACTGTTGGCCAATGTGGATACTACCTTGCATCCATGATGTTTGATATCTGGTCTTTTTGTGGAATTTGCTTTGACTTTGTGCCGCTTTGTCTTATTCTATATTTGTACTTTGGGGACTGAGCTGGCTCACCGTCTGTTCCAGCATTTTCAATTTCTCTAGCAGGTTAGCTGGCCACGGGAATGAAGAGAAAAGCAGCAGGGAGGTGGGGAGCAGGCAGCAGAAATAAGAGGAGGTAAATGACAACATGAGCATTAAGATGTTACAATCTAAGCTCCGCCCATTTAATATGTACAACATGATAAACAATAAGTTTATGTAGATTACAAAGGGATTGAAGTAGTAGTATTGGTGAAAAGAAAGTTCCACTGTATCTTGCAAAAGCATCCCACATCCCAAAGAACGAACACAATACATGAAAGATTGGATGATTGTTTTTTTAGCAAGGTGGCATAGTTTCAAAGTTTTAATACATTCCCAAAATAGAGAAATGGAATTAGATTATTATTCAACCTTTTAGGTTGAATCTATATACTGTAGTTCTTCACATGAGAGATGGGCATGTGCTTTCTGTCAATTTTTCTCCAGCCATATTTTCCACCTATACCTTCTCCCTTATTCCATAAAAAATGTAGGTCAAATAATTAACAAGACAAAACTAGAATCCTTGTCTCAATTCTCCCCATATACTTCAAATTATTTGGGAAAAGACAATCCTCCAGACTTTTTTTCCTTATATTTTTTTAAAAAAAATATTTATGACATATTTTGAGAAATTTCAGTAAATTCTCTTTAAGAAATAAAAAAAAACCACCCTCACCCATTTGTACAGTAGAAATTCCTCAACCACAACTATTTCTTGGAATGAAAGAACCACCTTTTATTTGCTTGCCGTGTCATATCTGACAAAACTCAGAAACACAGCTATGGTTCGTATATACAGAAATTTAGTCCCAGAGCTTGTAGAGCTACAGCCTAGAGTCTATTGATAAAGGATGCTTGTTTATACTATCTGCATTCTGATCTTCCATTCAGATAAATTCTCCAACTTCTCCAGCCCTTAACTGAACCTTGGATGGGGATATGTTATTAGTTGAATGTCAAGATTCTACAGTAATAAAGATGTTTCATGGTTCTGTCCTCTGAAAGCTAAGGGAGTGCTTCTCCCAAAATGTATCTGCTCTAATGTCAACATTCCATAGCTGAGGGAAATATTTTATCTATATGGATATTGGAGAAAGCTTTCCCTCTTGTGGGAATTCTGAACTTGATGTGGCAAAACCTACTGCCAAAAATCCCCCCTCCCCGGTACTAGTTTTTCATTTCATTTCATACTAGTTTTTCATTCACTTGGACTTAGTGGTCACAGTCGGAGTGTGCCTCTTGTCCCTGACATGTCACTGTTAGTATTGCTTATTACTGAGTGATTTATTATTTATTTAGTTTTATAGTTCTGACTTATTTTTATCGGCTCTAACTGGTTACAAAAGCATCTGAATAATGATTTGGCTATAAATATTGTTAATAAATAAATATAAATCTTATGAAATATTCTATGTACACATGTACAAACTTATTAGTATCTCAGACATACATTATTTGGTATGTTGATCCAGAGGGTTGAAACAGGCTCCAAGTCCCTATCAAGTATACATTCATTCAGTGATCAGTAATGAGTTTCACCATGTAATGTATAAAACTGGGCAGCCTTATTTTCTAAAATACTGATTTTATCGCAAAAGGAACAGATAGCTGCTTCCCTATAGCAAACCAAAGGCCTAATCAGCATTTGAATATAGTTTTTAAAGTTTTATGGCAGCTTTTCCCATAGAATTATAGAGTGAAAAGGGACCATTAGGTCAGCTGATGGACTTTCTGCTTAGTGCAGAAATACAAATTAAAGCATCCCTGAGATATCCAATCAAGGGAAATATCTTCTCTTGGAATTAATTCCTGTTAAACTAAATAAATTCCTGTTATATTAAATTATAATTAATATATATTATTTTAATTATATACATTTTATATTTGATAACATTACATTACATATTTTTATTCCACCTTATTTTGTTTTATAAATAACTCAAGGCAGTGAACATATCCAACATATCTTCCTCTTCCTATTTGCCCCATAACCACGTTGCAAGGTAAATTGGGCTGACAGAGAAGGACTGGCCCAAAATCGGCTTTCATGGCTAAGGTGGGATTAGAAATCATGTTCTCTAGCTTGGTGCCTTAATCAATAGACCAAAATGAATTTTGATAGCTTCAATATTTTAAGTAGCATAGCATATATGAGCCATGGTGGCGCTGTGGTTAGAATGTAGTACTGCAGGCTACTTCAGCTAACTACCGGCTGCCTGCAATTTGGCAGTCCAAATCTCACCAGGCTCAAGGTTGACTCAGCCTTCCATCCTTCCAAGGTGGGTAAAATGAGGATCCAAAATTGTTGGGGACAATATGCTGCCTCTGTAAACTGCTTAGAGAGAGCTGTAAAGAGGTATGTAAGTCTAAGTGCTATTGCTATTGCTATATAATAGGAGATAATATGTAGTATAACAGTTAAGCAAAACTACTTATTTGCAGTAAATTACTGGAAGAGTTTGAATAATTGTTAATTAAAAGAAGTGCTCTATTTTGTCCTACCTTTTGCAAGATAATGCTTTATTTGGCTTTATTCGTATTTGCATCACTTGTATTTCCAAGTTACATCCCTTATGTGTTTCTTTCTGACTGGAATAATTAATTATATATGCCTTTTTCATTCCACACAGCTTATCATGATCTCATTGGGAGAGGCAGCCAGCACTAATAACCACCCAGATAATCAAGATGCCCTTCCACTAAGGTTGTGGAAGAATCAACAGTATCAAGTCATTCGCTCCAAAGAAGGTCACTGCTGCAAGGAAGTTGCATGTAGTATCACAAGACTGATTTGGTAAGATCTGCCACAACTAGATGAGGAGGTGCAAATATTGACATATTCTGCAGATGCTTAGCCCTTTAAAAAAACCCAAATTTATATCTGTGCAGAAGCCCATTTGCTGCTATATGTTGATAAGGTAACAAAAAATAAAGACATTAACCTTACTTAATAAGAGCATTAACATAATGTATATATCAAAATTTGTATTTTATTTATCAATTGCTGAAGTGTAAAACTATAAATAATGATCGCCACTTGTATTTCAGTAATATTCCAAGTGAGAAATTTCATTATTTTGATGCTAAAACAACAAATGCTAGATTACCTTCTTAATTCTATTTAACATGGGCTGAAGCATTCATAGTTATTTGTCATGTTTGAAAGTACCATTTGAAAGCTTTGACAAAAATTGGATTTAAGATGCTGATACAAGCTTATTACACATTGAAAATTAGTATCAAACAGAAGTGCAGTTGATCCAGTACTGTACAGAAAAAAGCATAGTTAGATGACCCAGAGATGAACACATTTGTTGTTGTTTTTATGATATTTTGCAATATGTTTGCTGATTTTCACAGCCTTGTTTAAATTCAAACAAAGACCTTTTTATATCAACGCTGTAGGATTTCATTTGTTAGTTGTACATTTAATTCTCCATAGCAGATGGTGATGAGTGGGTGAAACTATATATTTGTGACAGAATCCTTATACTGCAAAATTAAAGTCTCATACTGAGATTTAAAACTCAAATAACACACACACACACACACACACACACACACACACACAGGGAGAGGTTTTAAATGTAAAATTTGTTTTTTTTTTTAGTATTTATTTTAATGAGTAAATAAATTTAATCATGCCTTCAGGACTCAAAGTACTATTATAAATCTGAAATTCACTTGTAAAATAAGTGCCATATTTTCAGTTGGAGCATTAGGCTTTTTCAGATGTTGCTATGAAGAAAGTTGCTAAGAAATTTAATTACTTTTTAATAATGCATTGTAAAATAGAAATCTAAAACTTTACACGTTTTCCACAAATTTTCATTTCCTAGAGATCACTCAAAACCCAAATAAAAAGGCAGATTGTTTGCTTTCTGTATAAAATATGAATGTTCTTTCAAAGTTTTTGAAGCCATTCTGCCACACTATCATGCCGGAAGCAACAGCCCACACTCAATATATTAAAGAAACTACAATATTAAATTGCAACTTTCATCTCAAAAAAATGTTACATACACATCTTTAGGTGCAGGAAGTACTAAGTCATCTATTCACAACAATTTGCTTGCTGAACTTTCGAAGTTACAACAGCACTAAAAAAAATGACTTATGACCGGTTTCACACTTTGGACCGTTCCTGCATCGCCATGGTCATGTGATCAAAATTTGAGCGCTTGGCAATTAGCATGCATTTATGACAGCTGTACTGCAAAGCAAAGTCAGTGCGGGAGGTCCAGATTCGCTTGATCACTTGCATGATTAGGTAACCACTGCAGTGATTTGCCTAACTATGGCAAATAAAGTCTGTAAAATGGGTGCAACTCACTTAATCCCCGTCTTGCTTAGCAACAGAAATTTTTGACTCAGTTCTGGTCGTAAGTCAAGGACTGCCTGTACTGCATTATTCTGCCTAATGCTGCTTTTTAACTTATTGTGTTATTTTTAAATAAGCTACCCTTTAATAGAGTTACATACATTTTACACAATTCAGTGTAGCAACTCACATTTGTCAGAATGCATCATTATCACTAATAATAGTTCAATATTTTCAAATGATTGAAAAATGATTAGAATAGAAAAATCTTACATGAAAATGGTATGGAAGAGAAACCAAATAAAGATAGGAAATTCCAATGAAGTGGGTAAAATGTAAACATCTGAAGAAAATCAAATGTAGCTGAGGATGTACTTTGTTTTAAAAATATCAGAAACTTAGTAGCATTCAACTAAGACATTTAAACATAAATAACTGAATTACTGACATAATTATATATCATAATCAGCCTTCTTACCAGAAAGAGATGTCAGCTGAAGACGTATTCAGGATCAATAACATCTAACAAAAATGAAGAGCAGAGATAGACTTGTAGCAGCTAAATTGTCAGTAATGTGAACTGATAATTAATAACTGTTATCTGTTTAGCTGAAATAAACTAGAAAGCCAATAAAATAGAGAAGTTGGTTAGACAACAATGCCAGGGATAAGGACAGCAAAGATACCTTTTGTTCAGCAATCTTCTAAGGCTAATTTAAAAGTTAATAGGAACTTTAAAAAATTCATTTAAACCTGGTGAGTTGTGATGTCTTTTCGGAAGCAATCTTCTCGTATATAGGCTGATTGGTGGGCACTGGACCACATCTTTTTAAAATATTCTTCTAATAATTTATCATAGCTATAGGCGAGAGTTGTTTAAATAAATGCTGCTTACATAGAATCAGCACTTTTGTAAAATGAAACGTTGCTTTATTAGCTTACTTAAATGTTTGAAAAAATAAACTGGTCAAGTAGCGATGACAGCACATCATAATGTTAAATATTAACATCTTGGCAAATTGTAAGATGTAGAGGTTGGCTATTCCTTGTCCACACCCAAAATGTCCCCCCACCCCACAGTACTTAATTTAAAATGGTACCATTTAAAATGCATTCCTCTACTATCGGTAGAAGTGAACTTTTGGATTCAATCTTGAGATTTTTTTACAAAAAAGCTAAGAAGGTATGACTTTTTGATTGGTAATAGCAGGAAGTCGCAAAGTATTTTCTTAACGACAGAACTTAAAATTAGAATCTCAAAGTATTTTAAGAAATTGATAATTTGATAATCTATTTCAAATTACTAATGGTTTTCACAAATATAACAAGTTATTTACATCTCAAGTAAAATATATCAATATTGTCCTGAATGACGTGAACAGTTGATAATTATACTTTACAGTGACCATTAAAGATTAGTAAATTTACAGATCTATATTTTTTTGTGCACAGATCCCCAATATTGGAAGGTTCCTCTAATCCATAATAGGGCAATTTAAGGAAAACCAAATAGTGTGATTTTTTTTTTAAATTTCCCCTGTGGTCTTCATGATACATGATGATAAAGAAAGGAACAGCAGTGGGTGGAGGAAGGAAAATATGATTTGAAAATATGAGCTGAAATGAGAAATATAGTATATACTATGTAACTGACCTTCTCATCTTTCTCCTGATTGTGAGGTCCTGGAATGCTGTGCATGTATTTAAAAAAAAAAGGACTACAAGGATGAAAATCTGCAAACAAGAGGATGGAAAAAAATCTAACTTTCAGTGACATCTACGGAATAAGGAAATCAAGTTAGGTGGGAGGTACTACTTAGAACAGAACATAGACTGTTGTTAGGACAGTTAATCCAATTCTATTTTAGTTCTTCTGTGTAAAAAAACATTAGCTACATTTATGAGGAAAAATGCAGTCTTCCAATGGTCTCGTGAGTACTGGCACTCTAAAAAAGGACATGTTTCTATCTTATGAAAAACCTCTCACATCAACATTTCATAGTTACGCACAACATATTTTTCTTTACAATGCAATAAATAATGTTATTTAATAAGGCCTTGAACAGTGGGGAAAAAAATCTTTATTTTCCAACATGAAACTAATTATTCTCACAATTATGGCAGATATCTTGCAGAAAGATGTGTTCAGGTAATTCTTGACTTACAACCACAACTGAGCCCAAAATTTCTGACGCTAAGTGAAATATTTGTTAAGTGAGTTTTGCCCCATTTTACAACCTTTCTTGCAACTTGATAAACCATTGTAAACATGAGTCATTTGCCAAGCAACTGAATTTTGATCACGTGACATGGGCATGCTGCAATGGTCATTAAGTATGAAAAATGGTTATAAGTCACTTTTTTCAGTACCATTGTAACTTTGAACAGTCACTAAATGAACTGTTGTAAGTCAAAGATTACCTGTATTATCTTTATCAAAAGTTCTGAATATTACTACACGATCATCTAACATATTGTTCAATTTTTTGGCCACCAAAGTAGTTTTATGAGGTGCATAGGAAAGGACTAGAGACAAACATGGACATATGTTTTACTTTTTTAAGATGAAAAAATAAATATATAAACAGAAACGAAATTTCAAGATAAAGTACCGCTTTCTGGAGACAGATATGGTAGATGCAAAGGAAGTTAAAAATAACCACTATCCTGTTTTTCATGGACTTTTTAAATCACACATATAATTTAACACTTCTACCAACTCTAAAAAACATATTGTAGGGTTAAAAGTTTTAGAAGAGAAAACTTCGTACCAAATCCAAGTTTAAAACCTGTGAACTTTGGGTTATATATTTTTCCGGGTTCTAGTTTATCCAAATAACTTGACTCATGGCTATCACTTTTGTCTACCATGCCATACTTACACATTGACTGTAAATGTACAATGACTTTAGGCATGCTCAATATAGGGATTTGAAATCATCTCTTTATTTTGCAATTTTATTTTTCATTTAAAAAGTCACATAGTAAATGTTTTACACTCAGTGCATAGCTGCCTTCTAAAGAATAACTAGTTTGCTGGTTTCTAGTTTTGTTTCCATAATTAGAACACTGTATTTATGATACAAAATATTTCAAACACCAGTTAACAATCTTACTTCTCACTTCCGTGGTGAAAAGTCATGCAACCAGGATTACAACGTCTTCTTCTCACAAACTACTTTTTAATATTCATACATGGGCCAATTCTGATGCAGACAATCTTGTATCTGTTTTCAGAATTCATCTCTTGTTGTCTGGTAAATTAGACTTTGATTCAACCATCTCAATGATGCACAGAAACTCTGAAAAAAGCAAGCTAGTTACTTGATCCTTTAAATTGCTTTTAGTGCATATGCAAAAATTCTTTCCCCTTCTCATGTTTACACAGCTGGAATATAAACACAGCAAGTCAGGTAAGAGATAATGTTGCCCTGTATAAGCACAATAAACTCTCCTGCACAAGGACAGTACCTTTAGATGTTAGAACAATACAGGTAGTCTTCAAGTTATGAACATTAGTTTAATGAACATTCAAATAGTACTAAAAGGTGATTTAAGACAAGTCCTTGCACTTATGACCATCATAGCATCCCTGCAGTTATGTGATCAAAATTTGGGTGCCTGGCAACCAGAATGTATTATGACAATTGGTGTCAGGGGATGGAAGGCTCACACAATCATCATTTGCAACCTTTTCAGGGAGCTTCTGACAAGCAAAGACAATGGAAGGAATCAAAATTTGCATAATGATCGCAGCAAAAAGGTTGTAATATTATGTGCTACTCACTTAAGGACTGCATTTTTTTGCAAGACGTTCCAGTCCTGATCGTTGTGGTAAGTTGAGGATTACCTGAATATGCATGTACAGTCTCTAGCATTATGTGAATGCACTGATGAATACTTGAAGAACTATTAATTGTGGACCAGGCATCTGCTATTGATTTCTGTGGGACTCAAGGCATAAGGGGAAAATAACAGATTTTATACTACTTGTATGATGGATTTCCACCTTGCAGAAGTAAACAGCTGATGTTGCAGACATACTTAATAGATGATGCCAGAAATTACTTTGTTATGGGCTTCAGACCTTTTCAAAATATACAGTCAACAATTCAAAATACATTCATATGTTACTTAGTTTATTCTATTACATTATTATGAGGAACGTTGGCTCCTCGTTGGATTATAATATTGAAGTTTTTATTCTACTCAAGGATTTCCACATGTATTCATCTGCTACTGCCTTTGAATTATTTGTTATTTTTCTAGAACACACTTTTTAAATGAAAAATAAATATAAATGCATTATTTAACATATTTGAAAACAAGATTCTTTCAATAAACTTTAAATGTGATTAAGTAATCTGACAAAAACCTCTTTGTAGTTCATCACATATGCTCACTATTCTTTCCTTTATCATTAGCTACAATTACTGTTATCATTAAAATGCAGCTTTTGGCAGTAGCCGTCAAAGTCACTCTTTAAATGATTCAATGGTTGCTTATAGTTTCTCTCTACAAATTCTGTTGGAGGGGCTTGTAAACTTCTATTCCGGCCTTCAAGAGATTCAAGAAGCTTCTATTAATCACAGCATGCTTTCAGATCAAATTCTAGTTCAGCTATGATAATACATACAGTGCATTTTAAAAATCAATAGAGCAGCAAAATGGGTGAGAGAAGTAGGCAGATTTATGGTGAAAGGCGGTGGCAGGGAGAGAAGGCTGCTTTCTTGGCGCTACCAGAACTGGGAATAAGAAGTCTTGATTTCTGAGGATCAATTTTATCCTAAAAGTTACCCATCTTCCTTTAGAGATGCTTTATGTTTTAGAATCTTAAATGCAGATTTGAGGCCATTTAAGTACTGTGATTGTAAAATGATTTATCATACTGAATTCTGCATTCATGATTGTTCAGTAGCTATTAAACCGATGTCGTAATTTCTTTGTGAAGAGAAGTCCCCACCACCACATTATATCTAGAAAGGGTCAAGTCAGGGAGATCAGCCAGTTGAGAAATAAAACCCGATTATTGATTGTAGCAGCACAGAATATTCTTCAAATCCGTCTCATAGTTGTTACTCACTTTTATGTTTTTATATATTTATTTTCCCCTTTCTTTTTTTCCTATCTTGTTTACAACAGGATTTGACAAACATGAAAGACTGTTTCCAACCTTAACGTATGTTTGTTTCCATTCAATAAATCATGCAATTGCAAAATCTTTGAAGTAATTTCTTCCTGTTCCACAAGCAGGTGTACTTCCCCACAATAGTTGAAGTGTAGTTGGGAAATATAGACTTTAATCCACTGTATGTCAGAGCACTAGTTGCAATCACTGCAACCAAACAAAATCTAATTACAAAATGTAGGTCTGTGATGAGATGTTCTAAAACGATGGGGAAAGGTCTCAGCATGTTCAGGTCCATTCTCAAGATACATCCTTAAAAAAAAATGTCTGAGGCTTCCTTTCTAAGAATATCTTTCCACCCTAATCTAAAATATTTAAAAGTTGTGAAATCACGTTTCATGAAGACTGAACAGAAGTTCTTCTTTCCTTGTCAATCAAGAGAATGCTGGAAAATTTGGAGGATAGGAGAATGGAAAACCCAATTTGACAGAAGAAGATATGGAAGGGAAGAACAAGGAAAATGATATAAGCATTATGTGTAGCTCTTCTCCACCCATGCTTCTCTGTTAAAATACAAACAATTGCAGATAAGGTATGATGCAACATTCTGGAACCTCTCTTGTGATAATCACAATTAAATGTCTCGAAACTACTGGATCAGGAACTAATATAATGCATCTGTTGTTATTAAGATGCCTGGCACACATTTTAAAAAGTTGGCAAGTACATAGTCATTATACACACTTTCATTTATAGTGTGGATAATTTAAATACAAACAATTCAAATATAACATTATGAAAAAAATATTTATAATACTTCTCTCTAAATAATCTAATGGGAAAGTTAAACAAGAAGTCTTACATTATAACTAAAAAATAAAACTGCTTGGTTCTAGGAAATATTTATTTTTCTTTCAAATAATTAAAACATATTGTAGAGAAAAGTTCTGGGCATGCCATCACCACTTATACTTAGAAACTGCATCAAACATTTCCCAGAAAATTCTGTTCATTCATTAAGAGATGGTGTAGAAAAGTTTTTTCCCCATATACTGAATTATGGTGTTTTAATTTTTTGCTTGCTTGTTTAAAACTAGAATCATTTGAACAGGTAAATGAACAATGAAACTTAGGGAGCGCCCTCTGCTTTGAAGCTGGCTTATAAAATATTTGCCCCTTCTCTGTGCAGCAAAATCGGTATCACTTAGTTGACAAGCAGTTAGTGAGTATAAGCATGGGAAAAAATACACAAAAAAAGCCTGGGTTAGAAAGAACTGTAACATTTTATTACCATTAAGACTAAACTGGTATTGAAAAGTTTTTATATAACAAGACAAGAAAAGCAATAGCAAATTTAACTATCAACTAGATTATGCATAGCGAGTAACTGTTTCTAGTACTCAGGGAAGAGCATGACTTCTTTTGTTTTAAATATATTAACCATACAAAGCACAAACATACGAAAAGGATCAGTGCACTGGACATGGGAGAGCTCTCCCTCAGTCATTTTGTTCCCTTAGCTCTGTTTTCCCCAATCTGAATTACATTAAAATAAAGAGTCAGGTTTTTGTTTCTATTGTGCAGTAAGAAAAAAAAATATTCACAACAAACATGACAATATATCAAACAATATTTCTACACAAGTTACCTTGATACCTCTTGCCACTTAAGTATCATAAGAAAACATTTTAAGACATATACAAACAAAACTAGCAAAGTGTTACAACTTAGAATAAGTTAACAAAAGAAAAAAAAATAACTTTATATATATATATATATATATTTATATTATATATACACATACACACACAACAAAATGACACAATAATATGCTTCTTCCCATAGTTTAAGTAAACAAATAAGTAGACTAGCCAAACTAGCAATATTTGATTTTGGCATATGCGTCACATCAGCAATTAAATAAATAAGTGTTTCAAGCAACATAAAGAGTGTCTCGAATGTGCCAACAAAGCCCAATTTATATCAGCATGGGCTAAAAAGTGAATCTGAAAATTCTTAACAAATGAAAAGCAAATGTACTTTTTCCTTCTAAACACATTACATTTAACTATGATACTAAGATATGTAAATAATTTGTAGCACCTACTGCTTGAACAAAGGAAGTTTTTGATTAAAATTAATTTTTTCCAAAACTTTGTTCTGCTGATATCCCATACTGATGACTTAAAGAAAAACCATCCTGCAACTCATCTCCTTGCTTTTGGGTTTTGACTGTGGGTAACTGTGTGCCTGGGAAGAATACTCTCCTGTATTTAATATTTTATTACAAGCTATGAAAAGATACGAAGATCATCTGTTTGTAGCCCATCCTTCAAAAAACAATCTACTTAATCCAGTTTAAAACACACATCTTGATCTCTAAAAAGTTACCAGTGCAGTATGAACATGACAAAGTTGTCAATTTCCCCTAAATTAGCCAGTCAAAATATTTTTTTTCTCAAATCCAGGTTCTCTTGTAAAAATTCTTTATATTTTATAAAAATAGATTTTTCTTGAAACCCATTTTCAGCAAAGAGACCACCTCTTTGGCAACATTGTTAATGTTATTTAAACTGTTATGTCATCAGGTATCCCCCCTTTTACCTTATCCCTAACAGAAGACTGTTTAGTTCACATGATACAAAAGAAAAAAGGAAAAATAAAAAGAGTTTTTTTTATTATTTTTATTATTCCTCTTTAATTTATGCTGGGGGTTTACCAATCTGATTGAATCAAACATTTTGGAAAAAAGAGCAACATCTTCTAATTCCAGTGGTTTGTAAAAATGATTTTAGGTTTTTCATTTATTTTCAAATGAGTGAATGGTCATCTTAAAAAGATCTACCTTCAAGGAAGGTAGTAAAACTAGCTGGCTGGGTAAAAATCCCTGCACTTTGTTATTTATGTATATTATATTCAACAACAACAGCTATGAAAGAACATTCAATGCATCAAAGATTTTTGTTTTTTTTTCTAAGCATTATAAAATCCTTTTCCTGTTCACAAGATATCCAATGTTTAATACTTAGGCAACACTGGCTTATAAAAGTCCATGGTTGAGTATAAGCCTTGAAGAGTTTTTGTTTGTTTGTATATATATTTATATATTTATATATATTTATAATAATTATTATTAGGATATGAAATTCAGGATTTATGGGTTTTGTTGGTTTTAAAGGAAACTTGCAATACTCGGTCTCCTAAGCGGTATCCATTAAGGCTGGCAATGGCCATAGCAGCTTCATCGTAGTTGGTCATGGTGACAAAACCAAACCCTTTGCATTTGTTGGTATTGAAGTCGCGGATCACTTTCACATTATTGACTGCTCCAAAGGGGCCAAACAGCTGCCACAGCACACTTTCATCTGAGTCGGGTGATAAATTGTAGACAAAAATACACCATCCAGTCCCAGTATGGCCAGGAATATTCATTCCCACAAGGCTTGTCATTCCATCAATTGTGATTGGAGAAAACCTACCAGATTAATGGTGAAGAAAAGAAAAAAAAGACAGAAAGGAAAACCAACCTAAAGATCAATTTTCAAACATGACATTTTTGATAAAAATCAATTTCAGAACTTACTCCTAAATCTGTGAATAATTCATATCATGTATAATACCCAGATATCGTATAAATACACTCCATGGAGAAAACAGTGAAACTAATGATCTCTACTGAAAAGAATGTAGTTAGTGATTTAAAAACCCTAAAATTTACAACAGGTTTTTCTATTTGTGAAAATGGTGCAATGAAAATGTATATGCATATGGGGGTGTACATAAATTCATCCAATAAATGTACTGGAAATGATGAGGATCCTAGAAAAACTATGGCATTTTTCAATTGGTCTCCCACCAAATCTGCCACAAATTTATGGTATATAACAGAGAAATTCTCTCAGTTAGAATAATATATGTGTGTATGTGTCCTCTCATACGCTAAAATTGATAACTTGCTTGTTTTCTGTCAGATTTATTACAGGTAGTCCTTGATTTACAACAGTTCATTTAGTAACCATTCAACATTACAATGGCACTGAAAAAAGTGACTTATGACCGTTTTTCACACTTACGACTATTGTAGCATCCCCATCATCATGTGATCAAAATTTAGACACTTGACATCTGACCCATATTTATGATGGTTGCGACCTTCTAACAGGCAGTCAATGGAGAAGCCAGATTCACTTAAAAACTGTGGCAAGAAAGTTTGTAAAATGGGGTAAAACTCACTTAACTGTTTCACTTAGTAACATAAATTTTGGCTGAATTGTAGTCATAAGTCAAGGACTACGTGGATTTACCATACAATCAATATAATAAAATCTAGCATTTCAAGTACAGTTCTTAGATTGAGATGATGAAGAGCCTTTCATGTTTATCTGTATTATATGTAATCTTTAAACTTTTTTTCTGTTCAGGAGTTCTGTTGTCTACTTCAAAACATCACATAAGAATAAGTCTATACTACCTAATTGTGCAATAAAATATATTTACAGCTATCCAGAAATCAAGGGAGTGAAAAGTGGTAATTGTAAAGCTTGATACTGTGTTCAGAATGTTTAAAAACCATTGTTGCAACATAAATTCAAACACCATATGTTAAGTTTTGAATTGGTCATCACTTAGTTTAATCATCTGCATTTAGCTTTAAACATACACTGACAATTCTGAAGTTTACAGAGTTATCTGTGGGAAATTTGTTGCATAATAATAGTGCAATTTTTCTTCAAAATATTCCCACTGTACTCAGAATTAGTGTTTATTTTGTGTTATTTATATCTTTCCTCCAGGAGCTCACATTTCCCAATTTAAGCTCAGAACTACTAGTAGGCTAAAAGACAGCAATCAGTCTGAAGACACTACCTTCAAAGCTAGATGGAATTTATATGTAGATTTTCTGAGGACTAGAACAGCATTTGATCCATACCTCATTTGGTCTTATGTAGTATTGACCACTACAAGAGGAAAAGCCATTAAAAATAACTACTGTATTATACAATACACTGGCAATAACTTCGTTATTTGTGATTGAACAACAATTCATAATTCAAATTACATAAAATTGTGATGTGTAACTTTCTTTTCATTTCAAATTGATGAGAATAATAGCCGTGATGCTAAATATAAAGAAGCAGAAATCCCATTGCAATTTTTAAACAAGAAGCACGTCAGTAATGGCATGAATAACCTTTAATCAGAAAAATAATTCCATGAATCTGGTCCCCAGAGGATTTCTTATGATATACATAAACACTGTGACATAGAACTGAGATTATTTATCCAAAGTTTTCCTTTAGTTTACTATTATAATGCAAACTTGGTAATAAACAGAAACAAAGGTAGGCTAAAATAGCTAAAAACACATAGACGGATAGGGCACAGATTGAAAAGAAATATACTATAAAAATGGGATAAAGGGATAAGGAAATAATGGTATGGATTTAAGGAAAGGAACTGTAGATGGCAGCACTACGCCATCCATCCCAAAAAGCAGGGTAGAGCTGGTTAGTACATGGTTAGGATACCAGAGCTATAGGTCATACGGAAGAGACAAAACAAAACAATCAGAAGGAGCAATGGCAAAAAAAAAACAAAAACCTGTCATCCTATTGCCAAGAAAAAAAGAGTTGAGCTTTGTTCAGGAAATCTTAAAACTATTTTTTTAAATAACTTTTTTCTTTTTCTGAATCACTTAACTTCCACATAACCTGTCTAATCTAATTATAGTTCCAAAATGAAACTGAAATAGCAAACCACAAGATTCAGAAGGATGATTATATTCCCTGGCTGTTCCTTCAAGTTCCAGCAATATTTGGAGATGTGAGAAAGACTACTGAATCTGAAGTCCTCCAAACCATTTCAAAGTCACTAGAGATAGCACATCAAAACTCTTTTGAATCAGATCAGCTCTCTGAAGGTTATACAGCCCTATTCTTTAGCCACTGCTATTTCTGTCAAATGCTATTTATAAAGACACGTTGTCATTTATTTTTTGGCACTTAGGAAGCAACTGTTCTTATCAATCCAGCAAACACACACACACACGCACGCACCCCGCTATTTCCTTTTGGGATAAGCAACATTGTATAAGGTACAGAACTCAATTCAAACCAATTCAAGGTTACATGAACTATGAAATCTTGTACAATCACCAATGAAAAAGTTATTGCTAATTTTCTGAACCATAGAGATTGAACTGTATTTATCTGGGGGCATGCCTACAGTAGCTAAAACTTATACTTACCAGTGTTTTTGCTGTTCCCCAAACAACCTGGAATAATCTATGTGTGAGGATGTACATACAATGTAAATATGCAAAGAGATATCATATATATTGTTTGTCTGCAATATTACATATTTCTGGAATACTTACTCTTTTTCAAGAGAGAAACAGAGCAAATGAATTGGCATCTTTGCTCATAACTTTTGTACATACATTATCATGCTACAGTAAGGATGCAAGGCCCTTTGTCCTAGATATGAAGCATTTCTGAGCTGTAAATATGTGAAGTAATCCTTTTGTGATTTGTGTTTCTTTAAGTTCTGTACTGATATATATATATATATAAAACAAAGAGCCATAATAATATAACCTTTAAAAATTGAATTAAAATAAAATCAAAATCAGAACAAGCAAACTATTAACCAAAAATAGAAAAATCACAAGCTCCAAATTACTGGAAACACTGTTAAACCTGTAACAAAGAAAACCTGGATCTGATTAAGGTGCATACAGTTACAGTTTAAGAAAAATAAGAAGAAAAGTTATGGGCTCCCTGAAATACTTAGCCAATATTAATTTTAACCATATTTGCAATTATAAATTTATACTAAATGTCTATTAAGAAACTATTAATAACCCCCCCAATTATTAAACAAAATAGTTTTGGAATCAGGATACTTGTATCTGTTGCACCCAAACCATCTCAAAAAACCTGTAACAACAGAAAACATGAAATAAAAGATTTGCACATAACTTTTGTATGTGCTTGTGCTCATTGTTAAAGAAAATGAACTGAAGTCCAAATGAAAAGACAGAAAACGTTTGGCATGCTGGTGGAAAAAAAGAAGGAATTAAAAACAAAATAAAGTTAGTGATTAAAAAAAATTATAGCACCAATCTGTGCCAACATGGACATCTGGCAATCTGGAATTCTAATTACCTCTTTACGCCATAGGCCATATTAAGCAAATTGTCCAGCCTGAAAAGAGAAGGAGGGTCCCTGGGTTAATGTCTCACAGATGGCAAGATTGCTCAATGGAACTTTTATTAATAATGCTCCATTTTCAAAGAAGGAATTTCAACATTATCCAGTGGGACTAATCAATCAGCAGCTATAAACTACAATCAATTAATGCCATTTTAGATGTTCTAGTAATGAAGATAAGTAACATTTCACAATCTCAACATTAGAGAGCTTGCACAGAAGAGTTTTGTTGTGGCTTTGTTTTCATACACTATTAATATGAACTGTAACAGCTATCATTTGTTCAACTATTTATGTTATTGCTATTCAACAGCTGAATACAATTATGCCAGAAGAATAAGAAAACATGCTGTCTTTATCTCTTTTAAGATTCCAGGTTATACCTGCACACTATGTATATATACAGGCAGACCACCAGTTACAACCATTTGTTTAATCATGGTTCAAAATTACAATGACCTTGGAAAAAGGTGACTTATGACCCGTCTTCAAAGTTACTAGTGTTGCATCTTGTGGTCACGCTATTGCAATTTGCAATCTTCTCAGCTGGTTTCTTATGATCGGGGTAAAATTCTGGTTCTAAATGTAATTGTAAATGGAAGACTGCCTATTGGGGGGGAGGTTGGTTGGGAACAAGCTTCTTTTAAATATCTGTCAGAGCAGACTAGCTCAATGTTAAAGAAAAATGAAAATGTTTATCTTGATCCATAAATAATACTAATAAAGATTTTCCCTATTTCCCTATTTAATTAGGTCAAGTTTATTTATTTATATGCCAAATTTGTATAGTCACTATCTCACAAGAAACAACTCTGGGTGGTGTACAACAATAAAACATGTCAAAAAAACCCACCTATAACGTTTATTAAAACATTAAAAAAGCAAGAAAGTAAATCAACAAAGGAGCCATTCAAGATCTCACCAGTTCTCTGAGACCCCAAGGCCTGATGACAAAACCAGGTCTTGAGGGACTTCTGGAAATAAGTAGGAATGGAGCTCAAATCAGTTTGGAGGGGAGTCACACACTCTGGCAGAGAAGCAATGTTTCTTCAGGCCTATTGAGTGTAATTCCCTAAAAGGTGGGACCTGCAACATGCTTCTTTTGCCAGATATGATTGGACAAGCAACTGTAACTGGGGAGAAGTGGTCCTCCAGATAAACTGGTCCTATGCCATGGAAGGCTTTAAAGTTAAAATTGAACTTTGAACCCAGAAGCAGACTGGCAACAAATGCAACTTGCGAAGGAGAGGGTATTGTGTGCTGTTCTAGAAACACACATAACTAAACACACATAACTGCCTGTGCGGTTACATTATGTTTCAGCTAAAACTTCTAGATACTCTGCAAGAGCAGTACCATGTGAAGCACATTACAGTAGTCCAATCAAGAGAGAGTTTAGGTTGAATGACTGTGACCAGAATCCTCCAATCTAGGAACGGGACAAATTGGTCACAATGTGAAGCTGTGCAAAGACCTCCTTCAAGCAAGAGTTATGAGTCTAGGAGTATCCCCAGGTTGGGCATTGGGTTTGTCTGGGGCAGTGCACACCCATCCAGCACTAAAGATGGCATAATCCTGGAACTGGCAAGCCCAAAATTCAAAGCCACCCAGCCTTGCCAGCATTCAGCCGAAGCCTGTTGTTTCCCACCCAGAACCTCAAAGCTTCCAGGTGCTGGATAAGTCATTCATGGCATTGCTTAATTTGCCAGTGGCATAGACACCGCATATTGATCATACCATCACTCTATAGTGATGGATGAGCTCACCCAGCAGCCTTATAAAGATTTCAAATAGGAGCTGAGAGAATACTGATCCCTGCAGCACCCAACATAGAATGGGTCTAGAGAAAGATATCTTCTTCCCAATAACTTAATTTTTTCTCAGTGAGTGGTCTTTTAAGAAATCGAAAAAATCAATTATATGGACCTAATTTTACAAAGTATCAAGGAATTCCATAATTTGGCTGTAAATGTTTAACACACTATGTAATATTTTAAATCTTTGAAAAAGTATGTTGCATAAAGCATTTCTTTAAAGTATAGATATCCAGCACTGCTACCAATGGGATATATGTCATGCTCTACTTTTTGGGGAAAAATATTACTAATTATTATATTTAAGGTGCAATCCAGTGGATTTTTAGAGAAGCCCCCATCCTAAGGGTAGAATCACTTTTAATTCAAAAAGTGTTCTAATAGAACACTTATTTGGATTAAACCTGTTCTAATAGTACCAAACAACTGTTGCTACACACAAGAGATGCAAAGAAATGACAGCAAATTTCATGACTCGACAGTGTAGGTCAGGGGTATCAAACTCAATTTCATTGAGGGCCACATCAAGGTTGACTGACCTCGGTGGGCCAGATGGGCATGGCCAGCTCAATGACTTGCAGCCCTTTTGCCAGTGAAAACAGAGCCTGGGAGGGCTGCACATGGTTCTTCGTTGTTTTCAAGGGGGCCCCACGGGTCAGATCTAAGTATCCTGTGGGCAGGATGCGGCCCGCAGGCCTTGAGTTTGATATCCCTGGTGTAGGTAATCCTTGCCTTATGTCCAAATCAGTACTGGAAAATTAGTTAAGCAGTGTGATTGTTAAATGAAACATCATATGATCGCACCTGGATCACCATTCATTAAATGAGACATCACGTGACAAGAGGCTTGCAACTTTCCTTGCCAGCTTCCTCACTGTCCTTGCTTATCAGAAGCTAGTTGAGAAGATTACAAATGTGATCATGTGAGCCAGGACGGTGTTATCATTGTAAATGAAAACCAGCTGTCAAAAGCTAAGACTCCAATCATGGAGACTATAGGGATGTTGTGATGGTCGTAAGTACGAGATTGTAAGTCACTTCTTCTGATTGTAAGTCACTTCTTCCAGTGCTGCTGTAACTTTGAACAGTCACTAATGGTTGTAAATCGAGGACTACCTATACATGGAATTCTTAATACGAGGGTCATGAGCCATGGTGGCGCAATGGTTAGAGTGCAATACTGCAGGCTATTTCTGCTGACTGCCGGCTGCCTGCAATTTGGCAGTTCAAATCTCACCAGGCTCAAGGTTGACTCGGCCTTCCATCCTTCCGAGGTGGTAAAATGAGGACCCCAAATTGTTGGGGGCAACAGGCTGACTCTGTAAACCACTTCAAGAGGGCTGTAAAGCACTGTGAAGCAGTATATAAGTCTAAGTGCTATTGCTATTGCTATCTGTCCTCAAATTAGCAGAAGTATCATAGTCAATTCTAGTTCACTTAAATTATATTCAACTGGTCTTGGTACCAGTTGACTCATTGTTACAAGTTATCTGAAAAACCAAGTTCAATTGTTGAAAAGGCTGCCAAGGAATAAAGAATATTTAGGAACAGATTTTTTCTGTCCAACTTTAATAACACTAATAAAGATTTTCCTATTTCTTTTTACGACAAAACTATTTACTTATTAACTAGGAAAGTATATAGTTTTACTAACTGTTCAAGGGAAAAATTTTAGTGTTTGCTTCTAAGTTTCTGATAATCACATCCTTGTGGAAGGGGATTTTTTAAAAAAAACATTCTGTAAAGTATCTTGTAACTGCTTTGCAACATTTGGCTGAATGTTACATTCTGGCTACAGTTGAAAAATCATCCATTTCCATAGGAGTTACTTTTTTAAATCAAATAATTAGTTCAGCTTTAATAATAATAAATCAAATTGGAGAGGAATGCAAAGAGAAAACTACCTGAATCTCTGAGCCTGATGGTGAAGAGGTCCAGGGTAGCGTCTGTTGGGAGACTGGTACAGCTGGGAAAGGAGGGCTTGGCTTGTTTTTTGACTGGGGTTATTAGCAAACTTCACAGTAATCGGTTCTGTAGCACCACTTGGCTTTTGGCCATTAAGTCCCTTTATGGCTTCTTCTGCCTCTATTCTCTTATCAAAACGGATAAATCCCACACCACGGGAAACACCTGGAATAAAAAAAGAATATTTAAAAATGAAGAAAAAGAAAAGAAGTCCTCTAAGGTTCTTTCCAACTCTGTTATTCTATTAGAAACAATACGACTGGCTAGGTAAATTGATTTTCAAAGATATACAGTATAAGATTTATGCATACTGTAATGTATACAACTTTTAAAAATAAGAGACGATTATGTATCTGCTTTCACTATGTAAGGACAGAATATCAGATATTCCCACATCTTTTTAAAGTGTAATTTCTTTATTCATTCCATCCTTTCCCTGGAGGGCAAATTTTATTCCAGTAGGTGACCAAAATTTGATGATACATTTGTAATGTCCTTCAGAGCACAGACTAAATTTCAAATGGTATATTGGGACTAGAGTCGACATGTGGCCTCTTTTTATCAATAAAACTGAAATATATGTAACTTTAAATAAGCAACATTAAATTATACAGTTAACTTCAGTATAATCCCTTCCAGAAGCTAAATAAAGATATGAAAAGAATTAATTGAAATTTAGACATTTTTAAACAAAAATCTTTTTCAACCTGTTACTTGATCAACCAGAATTCGTGAGGTGATGATGCGCCCATATTGCGAGAAAAGCTGCTCTAGCTCTTTCTGGGTCATCGTTTTTGGAAGGCCGCTGACATACAAATTTGCATCTCTGATTGACGCTGAACTTGGACGGGCATAGGAAACCTAGAAGTTAAACAATATTCAGTTAAATGAAATATTATTATTTTTGGAGAAAAGCTTTAAATGACAAATAGTTAGAAGTCTATTTTTAAACTGTATTTTCACAATTTCTTTAAAATAACTTCACATCATTCTATAGGCTCTTCTACAATAAATTGATAAGAAAAAAAATTCTAAGGACAAAAAGAAATTTGGAAATAATTTAGATGCATACCCAAGGGCCTCTAAAGGGCCAAAATAAAGTAACTGAAGCCGAGTAGATTAAGATATACTTTTCCATATTGATGGAAATTTATAGCTTTGTAATTTACTTATACATATTTGGGATACTTAAAAGATTTACCATATACTGCATAATCTGAATAGTACACGAATATACCTAATTCAGAATTAGTGCTTTTCAGAGTTGACTTTTTGCAGATAAATGTTTCCCCATATATATTAGTATTAAAATGGCACTCTCTATCTGGCAATTATATATACAATAATAACTGCAAAATTGAATTTGGATCAGTCTCTGGGTCCAGAGATTTACTGTTCTGAGCTTTCGGACTCATGCTGGAGCCCATCTTCAGGGAATGTCTCTACTGGAATACGTGGTTTGGGTTGTTCTGTGAGTCGTGTTTATGTGATGCCTTCCTATTGGCTGATTGGTATGTTGATGTCTGGCGATTGGCTGTCATTTCCTTGTGGGAAAGAAAACCAACCAACTGACAGTCAACAACACCCATCAGCCAACAGCAAGGCACCACATAAACACGACTCACAGAACAGCCCAAACCACGTATTCAAGTAGAGAAATTTCCTGAAGATGGGCTCCAGCATGAGTTCGAAAGCTCGGAAGAGTAATTCTATTCTCTGGTCCCAGTGACTGACCCAAATTAGATTTTACATCATTATCCTGGGACACATATATTTGCCTTTACAGTAATAACTAATAAAACAACACACAAAAGAAACTATATCTTTATACTGCACCATTTATAATCAGTCTCTTACACAAAACAGAAAGGTTTAAAAACCATCCTTATGTAAGTGTAAATGGATATGTCTGCATATGGACTGTGCAAATCATTCAAATGGGTTGTTCAAAGAGTGAAGTACCATATGGAACTGATTTCTTAGAAGACTGAGGTGTTAAGGCTCTTTTTTGATGTTCTGAGCATACTGGTGGTCTCTACTTAACGACCACTCATTCAGCGGCCATTCAAACTTGTGATGGTGTTGAACAAGTGATACTAGTGACAGGTCTTTGGACTTCATAGTATCCCCTGTGGTCATGTAATTGCAATCTAGGCAATCAGCACCTACTTTGTGATTATGGCATCATAGTATCTCATGGTCACCACCTACAATTTTTTTGCTGATTTCTGAAAATCAAACTCAATGAAGAAGCTGGCAGGAGAATGCAAATGGTGACCACGAGACATTCTTGCTTAATGACAGAAACTGGGTATACCAGAACTGCTGCTGCTAAGTGACATGGTCATGTAATTTCATGCTTTATCTCATCGCTTAAAGATGGCAATTCCAGTCCAAATTGCTATTATTAACTCTAACCTGTACATGTAAGGCACTTTTAACTGGAACTGCAACTGAAGGTAAGTTCCTGTGCCTCTGAATAGTCTGTACAATCATAATGTATCCATGCTTATGTATGCATTGTCCATATATCTTTATTGACATACAGAAATGGAAATACATTTTATTTTCATAATTGAAAATGTTAAAATGTATGATTTTATATAATGGAAAAAGGGCCTAGTATGCAATTTCTGAATATTATATTTGTATTTAATTTTTAACCAATTTAAAAAAGCTTTATTCTAAAAGACTATACCATATACTTCTAGCAATCATTAGGCATACTATGAAATACTCCATACTTCTAGTAATTATTAGGTATGCTATACTTTTGAGATATACAACCCAAATAGCTTTCTGTTCATCTAATAATAAGCATCTCAAAACATGATTACACACACACACACACACATTATTGTATTACACTTATTATACAGCAGTATGGGAGGAGAGGTTTTAGTCACAAATATAACAAGCAACGCCCTTTTCTCCAAAACAGAATTTTAAATTGATGTATTTTCTTCACTTCTAAAAATAGATAGTAAACCCAGAAAATGATAGAAAATGGCTCATTTATCTCCATACTTTATTAAAAAGATAAGCAATTTTTGGATTTACACTAAATAATTTGATGCCATGTTTTCATATCTTTGAAACAAGTAATGTTTAAAAAATAAAATAAAATTCCAATCTGCATTATGAACAAGGAGAACATGTTACAATAACAAGGGTTTATTAAAGTCTATGACAAGTGATTTTCACTTTTGAAGTTGTTCACACTCAAATCACCCTGGAACACATGGCTAGATAGAAACTATTCAGAGGTATAGACCAGTAAAGCTCATGAGAACATTATTTCAACTCTGACCCTGATAGACAGAAAATTTCTTATTTGTTGATCCACATTGATCCATCCCTTATTAATGTGGATTACCATATATTTACAATTTACTTATCCCAACATGATTTGAAAAGAAAGGATTTCAGACAGACCTGTTTCTATGTTTCTTTGCAAATGACTTTATATGATAAAATGCTTAACTGACCTTGGGGATACAGGGAGCAGCAAGGTAATTAAATGATGCTGAGGGGGCGGAGTGTGAGAGGAGTAATTCTACATTGCACTGAATATAAGTTATGCAGGACAATAATTTTGGTAGGTTTTCAAGGTCTATCAGCAATAAAGGTTATTTCAGAAATCCAAAGTTTTTTGTTTCCTTAGGTTGCCTGTGTTGCAGGACTTGATACTTTTAGACAAAAATAAGCAACTGATTTGCAGTCTAATTAATCTATGGGGTCAAAAGGAAACATACTTAAGTGCTGTACCTTAAGTGAATTCAGCCCTTCTGGAATGACCTCAAATGTCCTCTGAATTATTTGGTAGCAGAATTAAGTTAGGGTTAGGGTACCATAGTATTATCAATTTATTTAGACCTCTGCTGTGAAGAAACTGCCTTTTGAGCTTTTTCACAGCAAATGAAGAGACCATTAAGAATAAAAAGCAAGCATCCCATCCATGTCCAGGGAGCTTACAGGCTGTTCCAAGACTTAGAAGCTTAAAAGTGTAAATATCTGATATAATAATTTATATTTATTATTTAATCTTTATAATTATTATTATTATCTAATTATTATCTAATTATGAAAATAATGAACTGGGGACTACCTTTATGTTTTTTTAAAAATGGGTATATATGAGACTGCAAGTTTACCTATCTATCTAGATTTAATGTGCATGTCTTTTCTAGTTTTATTTAGCTGTTTTAAAAAGATGTTCCCTAACAGAATTAGATTTTTAAATTAATATTAATAGTAATGTTTTGAAAGCTTCATAAAATTATATGAAAAATAAAATTGATCAGTACACAAATAAGACAGACTGCCAATGATTCAAAGGAGTTTTTGGCATGTACAAAGTATATCCTGCAGAGAATATTAAAGTGATACTCCAAGCAGCAGCATCAGGTAACAAAAATGTAACAAGTATGGAACAATCTTTTAATTAAACGCTTAACTGTAGAATAAGGAAATAGTGATGAACTTTGCACTGGTGCATGGAAGGCTAATAAAGCTGCCAATATCCATTTAATAGTTAAGAGAAAACCACCGTTCTTAAAGGAAATGAGGAAAGTAGACAATTGACATTTTATTTTAGAAGATATGTTTCAAAAATCTCTTAATGTGACCCTGGAAAAACTTCAGTAGTGTACAAATAATACCACTAAATATTGGTGGTAAAATAGGAGGTGACAAACCTGCTTGACGAAAATCACATCATATATTGACTATGCTGATGGTTTCTTCTCTAATAATCTTCAACCTGAAGCAGTATCAGTATCAGACAAAAAAGGAGAATAGCGTGATCTCCCAAATACAATAGTTGCTTTAAGGACATTTTTTGCCATAACCTCTCCTACTCAAGGTGACTGGACTCAGATGCAAGCAGGATACTATAGAGCCTGCCTGCCTGCCTGCCTACCCATCCATCCATCCATCCATCCATCCATCCATCCATCCATCCACCCACCCATCCAATTATATGTCACACTTTCATATCAAAGTGACATTGGGTGGCATATAAGAAAGAAAACCAACAATTTAACAAACCAACTATGAGGCTACAATCAGCAATTCCAACTCACAAAGGGGCTCCAACAATATTTAATGAAAGGGACCTGGCTAGATCTGTAAGTACCTGGCTACGCTTACCTAGCTAGTAAGTAACATGGGAAAGTGATTCCACAGTTAGCTTGGCTGTATGCCACATAGGGATTTATAGGAGGCATTGAGCATCTTAATTTGCACCTGGAGACCATACACAATCCAGATGGGTAGTGACTAAGGCATTGTGAGCAAGTATGCATAGCTAGGGGCTATCTTTCCCCCTCTAAAAATGTTAATATTTAATAAAGTATGCATAGTTATTAGTGATTCTTAGGACTAGAATTCCTGTAAAAATAAAGCTCTCTGTCTATTATATAATTTGTTTTCATTTTTAATTAGCTAGTGTAGACTATGAATTTTCTTGGTATGTAGGATTGGCATGTATCCACTATAGCAGAGTTTGATAGAAAATGACAAGGAAGGCTCTCTCTGTTTTTACAAGAGGAAAATATACAGAAACTCACAATTTCTACCTTATCAAATGGTCATGTTTTAAATCATTAACAATATTGCAAGTAGATTTTACAACTGAGGTTCAAGATTAAAAGTTAACTATTCTTAAATGAGAACAATATATTTATAATTTATTTTGGAAAAATATTTTGAAAATGTACTATTTCAAAAGCAAAATGAAATTTTATTATTTTGATAATATTTAATATGAACCCTAACACAGAACATGACTGGAGGGAAAAACAATGTACACATCTTTTAAATAACAGCGAAACACAGTGAAGGTTTAATAGCAAAATAACTTATAAGTGTTTTCATTAAACAAGGAGATAATCTTTGCTGAAACAAAAGCATGATATTATATAGAGCATAATGGAGGTTTTAGATAGAAATTACTGAAATTACCTCAATAATTGAGACTAGACCCGTGATGGTGAACCTATGGCACACGTGCTACAGATGGCACGTGAGCCGCAGGCAAACTTGCCTCACTGTGCATGCACGCACCTCACAGCTGATTTCGGCCTCCCAGAGACTTGAGGAAAGCTTTTTCAGGACAAAAAATAGGCCCGTTTTGTCACTTCCTGTATTTCTGGAAATACCAGAAGTGACAAAATGGGCCCATTTTTCAGCCTTCAAAGGCTGCAGAAGTTTTCCACAAGCCTCTGGGAGGCTGAAAATCAGCTGGGAGACGCAGTGCAGATAAGGGGATGGCGGGGGGAATTGCACGCCCATGCGCAGGGGGCACACACATTGCCTTCTGGGTGCTGGCACGTGAGTGCACATGCACAAGCGCATGCACAATTTTTGGCACAGAAGCCCAAAAGGGTTAGCCACCACTGGACTAGACTAGTTTTTAAGGAGACTCTCACAAGATCATGGATTCATACAGTAACAGATTCACTGGATCATTTTTCAAAGATAGGACTATAATCTAAATTTCTGTTATAGAAAACTTATATCTGAAGAGATATATTCAATTACCTAAATTCTACTACATAGGCATTTTTCAAGATCTTTTATCCCTATCCACATTTTAATTGACTAAGCTGGAGCTCCATTTTAATTTATATGATATTCTATTCATAATGATGTTTTAATGTACATCAACTTTCTATACCAACTGACTGAAATTTCAGTTTGGACCCCTTTCGTTTATTAACAATTTTAATAGGTCATGAAAAAAGGACTAGAAGCATATAAGCATATAAGCATTCGTAATTCCAGTTTAAGGTGTCTGTAATTTTAAAACATAATTGACAAAGGTAATTTTTTACAGTTTGGAGAGTCTTGGAATAATAACTGAAAAATGTAAGAAATTAAAAAGATGGCATACCAAACTGAATATCAGTAACAAGAAATGTAAGATATACTGTATGAATCACAATATCAAGCTACACCACATTTTTATTATTCATTTCTTTACACTGTTTCTTAACAGGAATTTAAACTGAACAATTGTGGATGGTTTTTGTATTATGGTTTTCATACTTAAAATGCCATTCACAACAAATGTTACATTTGTTTATTGAAATGTTGGCATTTTGTTAATGATTATGTTCTGATTTATACTTGCAAATCTTTAAAGTATCAGTTAGAAACAATGCAGTAGATATTTTTTAAACAATTGGTCAGGCATTGAGCTACATGGTAAGCTTAATAGTTCTCTCTTCTTGTTGCACTCCCAATGGTCTAGCCCTGTGGAAGGTACAGAATTTTTAAAATGAGGAAAATAAGATTCTCTAATCTTGAAGCTTCAAATATGAAAGCTATTGTGTCATATGTATAATGAAGAGGATTGGTAAGGGCATATTAATTTTATTTCATCATAAATAGAGAATGAATGTTTAAACTTTTGGACTTCCCCAGAATTTTCTGTATTATCATGTTGCCTGGAGAATTTCTGAATGATTTCTGGGTTGGAAAAGGCTGGTATACAATTCTGGACAATTAGATTTGTGAGGAAAACTTATTCTGTACAAATTAATGATTTATTTATATTCTGTGCAATTGTTGTCCATGGGGTAATAAGGTGGGGCAAATCATAAAGTGTTTTTGATGATGTAAAAGGGAACTTTTTACCCTTGCACAGCTCAACTTAATTCAGTTTCTTGTCACCATCCTTGTTTGATATTACCTTTTATAACTAAGTTACATAAGACCAATAGCAGAAATCTTTTAAATTTTAAAAAGAAATTATGCAATTTAGATAAATGGAAGCATCAAGAATAGTAGGTTATAAAAGAAAAAAAATAGCTTTATTATCACTTCTTCCATTCATACATTATTTTTATTAATATAAATATTCCTGAATAGCATTTTGGTCAAGTGTAGGCTCCCTCCTCATACAAATTAAGACTAAAATAATTTTAAAACTTGGTATAATAAAAGCCTGGCGAATACATTTAAAATTCTTCAAAGGCAAGATTTAACAGCTATTGAAAACCAAAGTGTCTGTTTCTCTTTTTAAGAAACACTTCATACTCAAGATTCCTTTTCTTGTTCACTGCTGTTGTAACTTTGAACAGTCGCTGAATGAGTGATGGTGAAGACTATTTGTATTTACTTAAATCCTTCCACTATGATTTTTTCCTTTTTTCTAATAAATATTACAAGTCAGAGCTCTGAAACTGCTTTGAATTTATTATTTCTTGCCCAGATTAGTTGGAGAAAGTCTGAAAGTTGCCGTTCATTGTGCTCTGCTTAACAGCCCACTCAGAAATAGTAAGTGATCCAAAACCATATAGGTGAACTCTATACTGACTTGCACATTTACCCCCGTCCCAGCTCAACACCTTTGTTGCTATATTATAATGATTCCTTGAAAAGAGTCTCTATAGTGCATTACAGAAATGTAAATGGGAGAAAGATTATTAAGAAAAGAAATACTGACTAGAGTTTTTTTCTCCAGGAAAGAGTGCAAGCTATTCATCAGTTGAAGTTGAGCAAAGATGCTCCTAGCAACAGCAACCCTTGACACTCCAAGAGGATGTTGGATTCTGCATTCTCACTCCTGTTCTGATCGATGAATCTGATATACAGAAAGAGCATAAACCCATCTAGAATAGACTGTATCCAATCTCAGATTATTTTATCTACTCATCAAAGTATATTACATTTTTCCAGGAACTTGTTAACCTGCATATAGTCCATTACTTATCTCCAGAGAAAAATTCAGGATTTTCTTAGCACAAGATCTGACAAGAAGAAATAAGAGCACGATATTTTAGGCACAACTTTGAGACCTAATCCTAACTCTGTTTTCCTTATCTGATATACAGAATAGGATCCATTGCTAAAGCTGGACCTAATTATACCTTTGAATGGACATTTTTAAGAAAACAAAAAGGCTAAGAAAACATAACATTAAAAATGATATTATTACAATATAGTGTGTTTCAGAGGCATTTTTATGCAGCTGTGATATAATCATTTTTCAAATAACTTGAATGTTAAGTAGTTCAGTAAGATGAAAGTGAAAGGAGATATGATGATGGAGCAAAAAATAAAAAAAATAAAGCCAAATTAAAAAAAAAGATTATGCAACTCATTAAGTGAAGTATGAGGCAATTTCCGAAAGGATTTGTTAGAGAAAACACTACAGGTAGTCCTCAATTTACAACAGTTGGTTTAGTGACTATTCAAAGTTACAATGGCACTGAAAAATGTGACTTATGACTGTTTTTCACAAATTCAACCTTTGTAGCATCCCTATGATCATAGTTCAGATGCTTGGCAACTGGTTCATACTTATGACCGTTGCAGCGTCCCAGGGTCATGTAATCACCTTGCAACCTTCTGACAAGCAAAGTCAATGGGGGCAGCCAGATTCACTCAATAACCAGGTTACTAACTTATCAACTGCTGTGATTTACTTAACAAGTGTAGCAAGAAAGATCATAAAATGGGGCAAAACTCACTTGACAACAAATTTTGGGCTCAATTGTGTCATAAATTGAGGACTACCTGTATTACTTCCTTTGGTTTTGCAACATGCTAGAATTAAAATGTCCACATTTTAAATGACTAAAAACTCACTCATTAGTTTTCCCAATTTTATTTCTTGTAAATCAGCTTCTTAGCTATCATTAATTCCTAAATATTGGAAAAATAAAGAGCAACTCAAGCACTTTTTATTTGTACTTCCTTTTGTGTGACTATGTGATAGAATTAAGGATGATAATTCAAATGAAAAGAACTTATATCCTGACTTTTTGCAGTTTTCTGAAAAGCTACTGTGGAGGTCTTTGGGACACTCTGAAGCAGCATGATGCAAAAAGACTGGAGGGGAAAAAAAATCACAAATCAATTATAATCCCTTCAAAGAATGGAGTAAGTTCTTCTGCTTACCAAAATAGTGATTTGGATCGTAGCCAAAATGATTATTGAAGAAGAACTAAATATCACCTAAGATTTATAGTTATATTGAGCATTAACAATGAACTCTCCACAGTAATTAATAATATGATTAAGCTTTACTCATCTAGCCATAAATTTAAATGAAACTGTTATGAACAAATTAGTCAGTATCCTTTTAAAACACATATTTAATTTAAATCCACCATATTGGAATATACTGTAAATAAGCAGGTGTTAAGTCCTTATTCGTCACAGTTTTTAAATTGTTAATCTACTTTACCAGTTAAAGGAATCATGTTTCACTTATAAAAATAAAACACTATTAGCAGTATTAACTTTTATCAATGTATAATAAAATCATGAAGGGTAACTACTGAGTGCATAGCTTATTTATAAAATAATCAAATCCACAGCAATCTATTGTTGGACGAATAACTAGTGTTTTAATAAGTTACAGCTTAGCTTTCTCCTATCTAATAATATATTTTTGTGAGGAGATCCTGTTCTTTTAAATAACGAAATACTGTGTATTTGATGCACTGTTAGAGGAGTATCTTAAGTCATGAATAAGTGTAAAGCAAAATATCAGTAATAACAAGTATAATACAAAATTAGCAAGTTTAAATCACACCTGGAATTATTTTTATATGCTTATATTTCAAGATGATGGTAGTCCACTTAAGACTGAATATTAAGGCAGACAGTCTGTTATTTCATCAAAGGATATTAAGATACCTAAGTTAATGTGAAAACTGCGGATTAATTTAAGACTGGCAATCAGAATACAAAGTCAGAATATCTCATTGTAATTTAATTTCAAACCTGACCACAAACAAATACTCAGGATTTATCTTTGTTTCAGATTAAAAACAAGTTTTAAAAAAGTCTTGTAAATTTAAGAAAACAGAAGACTAACAAGCAAGAACATAATCCTAATAGATTTACACAGATCAGGTTTCACAGAAACATATAAAAGCCTAGCGCTGACATGTACGACCAAACTGGATGAAATGTTAAAATACTGAATCTTTAATACACTACTCATCAGAGTAAATCAAACCAGCCCAATATATCTATCAGTCAATGCTACTTTCAAATTTATTTTAGTACTCAAACTTAAACAGTACTATTAATTTCCCTGAATCTATGTATATGTTTTTTATTCCTAGTGCTTTCCTGCAAGGGCAGGGTCTGCTTTTTTTCAGATCAACAGAGTTTTAATCCATTGGTTGTGACAGGAATTGATCGTCTGGCTTGTCGCCCACTGTTGTGGGCTGGAAGAGTGTGACTGGCTCAAGGTCATTCAGCTGACTTTCATGCTAATGTGGATTAGAATTCACAGTCTCTGGCTTCTAGCCTGGTACCTTGACCACTAGACCAAAGTTTCTAGTTTATAATTCATTTAAAATACATATAGCCACAAAACTTAACTATATAAATACAACTTTAGACTTTAGAAAGGGTTGCTTCTGTTTATGTATTCCATTTCAAGGATCAATATAGTTAACCAAACCACACCCAAAATAGAGCACGTCAGAAGTATATAATTTTGGTCTCAATGATTTTTAACAGGCCTAAAATTTATTCTACTAGAATATATGAATTTCAACATGAGTATTAGTATACACTCCATTTCTTTGTCAATATATTCTAAAATTCTTGAATTCTGTCATTATTAACTTTCTGAAAATAAATAAAAAAAACAGAAAGTGTTTTAAATTCAGGGAAATAATAACCAAGCATTAAAGAAAAACAATCATATACAAAATGAATGTAGCTCTAAAACCACTACTTTAATCTTTAAATTATACATTAAGATACACATATATTGGTTTTACTTTCCATCTTTAGTTTGGTGGGTTATATTTTCCTGGTAAGCTTTCAAGTTAGGTGAATACTGCAATTTCTTTATTTGGAAGCAGACCAGGAAGATTTCAATGCTGTAAAATACATTGAAAATGCACGGGATTGCATAGTAAGCAATTTCAAAAAATGTGAAACACACTGATTTTGGCACACTATTATACTATTACACTATATGTCTGCACACATAAAACTGATTACATTGTATTGCATAGCACAGATATATAAGTTTCTAATGAATTAACTTGCATCATGGATAAAGTCTCCTAAACCAGAAGGACATTATAGCAAGGAACTACTGTTTTTCCCAAATAGATCCACGTACAGAGAAGCTAATGGCATGCAGATAATGCTAAGATTTTTTTTAATGTATGTTTTGCTTTCTGGAAAAGAATCCCATTCTAAAGTGTATTTGAGCATGATCAGTGTATATGAAATTAATAAATTAAAATTAGTTTACTACCAATTATTCTCAGGTAGAGATAAATAGACAGACAGACAGACAGAGAGACAACAGAGTGCCTATTATTAATCAGGATTAATTGGCATAGGCAACAAAACTCCATATAATGGCCATCTTATCAACATCCTTATGTTTTATCTCCTGAGCTTAATTTATAGATTACTCTCTAATGCTTTGACAACCTGCCCTAAATTTTTTGATAGTCATTTTAAAAGGTTTTGTTTTTCCTTTCTTTTTTTAAAGCAGAAACAGCTGCGTTTTGAAAAGAATGAAAAAAAAAAAATCTGCTGTACACTTTTTGTTTCAAAGTAAGAGATGTTAGCATCCTTTGAATGGTGGAGAATGCAACTTTGATGAGATAGCCAGGAGCTGACTTAACTACACTCTTCCATAATTTAGCAAGACACTCTTTGTATTCTCTTACCTTTATGGTTTTGGTCTGGAGTCTGAGTCCATTTAAAGTGTTAATGGCTTTCTCTGCATCCTTTGGATCAATATAGTTAACAAATCCATACCCTAAACTCTGCCCTGTTGAAACATAAGAAACAAAAAAAAAAGGACTCAGTATTCTTTGTAGCAAACATGTGATTTCCAAATGGGGGATTAAAATTCTTTTCTCTGGTACAATTCTTAACCTAAAAAAATCATCCCAATCCAGAAAGCATACCTGTATAATCTGAACTCCTACAAATTAACATTTTTTTTTAAAAAAAGTATGGGACCTTTTGTGTATGGTAATGCTGATTCTTCTACATTCCACAGGGGAGTTAAAACTGAAAACCGCATGAATTAAAAAAATACTTAAGTGATCACTCTTGCTAAAGCTTTTTTGTATGTGAATCACATTAAAAAAACAGATGACAAGAAACAGGTAGCAGCAGAATTACATGCATAAATTCATTAGCTGTGTGATATTTTAATTAGCAGACAGAATTAAAGAAATGGCTGTATAGCAATGCAAGTTCAACTGAAAATGAAAAAAAATGTTATGCTTACACCAGACAATCCTTAAAAGCCAAAATCTTACCAATGAAAACATGTAAGAGATCTGTGTTTCCTTAACCTTCACTGGCTTTTTAAAATTTAGAACATTCATATACTGTCCCTCAACAAGAAAACAATTTATATAAACAAAGCAGAACATAATTTTCAAAAGTCAGAAGATGAAAAACTAAAATTAACAAATTAACTGCTGCTTTGACAAGGACAACACAAATATTTAGATCAGAAACATTAGAATATTATGTGCCAGCGTAGCTTTACAGTATCTTGTACTCTGCACTGTGTTCAGGCAATGAAATAGCAAAAAAATAAAAAATCGAACAATAAAATTATTTTTGTATTTAGATGGTAGAAGCTGTTTTGAGCAGTCAAGACAATTTCAACAGCTTTTGTTTTATTGGTAGAGTCTGTGTTTACATTGTACTGGTCATTTCTATCCAGAACCAACAGCATAGTTTGGTAACATGATCTATTATAAGACGCAAATATGGGTTCATCTTGGCCCTGTAGTTTAGTGAGAAAAATTAACTAAGAAAAACTGTTCTCACCATAATTTCCTCTTTGCTTGTTCTATCACATGTGCTTACAAATGTATTTGTTTTAGAGTGTATATCAGCACATGCATAATTACACATTAATTTTTCCTTCTGTTATCTCAATATGCTCAGTTTTGAAAAGTGACAATAGCTCTATATTCACATGTATTCCATCCTTCTTGAGAAACCCAATAATTTTATATTTATATATTACAATTTGGTTTTGTTTAGCAGTTTTTAATTATATTAATTATAAAATATAGGTGCATTACTAAATCTGGCCAAGTCATATGCAAGTATCTTTTAAAAGCCAGTGCATTGTGACAAAGAGTATATATTGTCTCCTTTGTACAATCTTTAAGATTTTAATTTTATTCTTTTATGAGTCTATAGGATGAGAATGACATTCAGGCTGAGATCCAATATTATCCTGTGTTTTCTGTCTGATTTTACAAAATGTCTGACTGTCATTGGGATTAAATGTGGACAAGGCAACAGAAATTGCATCCAGGCAAGACGAAACTGTATGTTTTCATGTTCAAACTGACAGTATAATTCATCATGCAAGAGCCAACATAATAGAGTGGTTGAAAGACAAGTATATGACAAAAGAAAAGTGACTTGAAAGTTGTTGTGGAAGTTTCTTTCTGATGAAATTCTGTACATGTAGAAAATGTTGGATTTCAATTTAAAGCATGGATTCTAAGAAATTGTTTCCCCTACCTGGACTCTAGAAAGACAGAGCTATCAACTTGATATTCACCTCATTCTGTTTGAAAAATAGAATCCGATATTTTTAACTTAACAGAAATAAATTTCCATACCATAGAACTCTGCCCTTCCTTCCCTTCATTCCAGAGAAATGTACACAGAGTAAATATATAGTAAAAACTGGCCCATTGCTTTTGATGAATTATTTGTAATTTCTAGCAAGTTAATTTTTGGGTAGATCTGAGACAAATTTATGTTTTCTCAAACCAAAGCTGCCTCACGTTTCAAAGACCAAGTTTCTATGTCACTTGCTGAAACAGGGCCACTATCCTAGTATTTTCTCACAGTGCAGGGTCTGCTTTTCAGATCAACAAATGCTATTTCACACAATAAAATTCAGTAAATGGGTCTAAATGGATGGTTTTCATGTCTGTATTAATTATGTACAGCCATGTTTGTTTTTCCTCATGGGCATTTTCCATCAATGTTAACACACTCTGTTAAGCAATGCTGCTTAACTGAGTGCGGCCATACTATGGTAAGCATATTTCCTGCATTTTCTCTGTAAATAGTAAAACACCCGCCTGCTGCCAAACACGCCTCCTGTGGTCAACAAGGGAAATACAACATGCACATCTAATGACATATAAAGGCTGCTTGACACTTTTAGTGGTTGGCCAGCATTCAGTGCCATATAGTGTTACTGGGCAAATCATTTTGTAAAATTTTGATTTTAAGTGACTTGCATAGGCCTATCACAGAGCACTCCAGTGATCTCTTTCCCACACAGCCAGGTTGCATTCACCCTCAGATCTACTGCCGCTTCAGCACTGACCTGAATGATGAAAGTGCTTGGGCTAGTTTCTAGATACACAGCCTGAATTGTGCCTCAATATCAAGTACTTTCCAGATGGTAGCTGAGAAAAGGACCTCATTGGCATAAAGCAAAACCCAGGGGGCACTGTGATGCAAGTCTTGTGTGACAACAATGAACAGCAATGGCGAACCTTGGGCACACCAATCTTCACAGGAAAACTGTGAGAAAGACTAGTAGCATGTGATACTCGGCTGCTGGTATTAACATAAATATTTGGGTAGATCACAGAGCCATGGGGTGCAGTGGTTAGAATGCAGTACTGCAGGCTAACCCACTGCTCACACCAGGGGTTTGATTCTCAAGGTTGACTCAGTTTTCCATCCCTCTGAGGTCAGTACATTGAGGACCCAAACTGTTGGGTGCAATATGCTCACTCTGTAAACCACTTAGAGAGAACTGCAAAGCATTGTGAAGCGGTATATATGTCTAAATGCTATTGCTATTGGGTACTGTTTTATGAGTGGTTTCAGCATACCATGGTCACATAGTACATACCACATCAGCTGATGTGAAACACACACAAAAGGCCATGGAACTTCTCAGGAGTAACAGTGTGAAAGGCAACAGTGAGTGCTGAAATAAGAAACAGCAAGAAAGAACACCAGTGTTTGAAGTGTTGTGGTGATTCAATCTGAGCCCTTCATTTCATGGCCAGGTCTTTTGAATTAGTAAACCTGGCTTCACAGAGACTTTCTATCTCCATGATGGTATATTTCCACACTTCCACTCCAATCCTCTGGTTCTGTGCCTGACTTTTTTTGACATTTGACTTCACATTTTACTCTTTATCTTGTATTTTAAATCAGTTTACTGATTTTCCCTGCTGAAAATAATTAGAATTTATTGTATAGTAACATACACATATACCTACATACATAATGTACAAACATACACATTCAAATATACTGAATGCTTTGTTTGTACTTATGTGTACTAATAAAGACTATCACAATTAAAAGTGATTGTTGTGTGTGATAGTTGGGTTCAATTAACAAATGCAATTTTGGCCACTGTCTGCAGAGACCTCTTGGTGTATATGTAGTAAGACATTAAATGTTAGGAACCTAACACCTTGTCTCAACTTCTTCCTTAGCAGTAACTCAATAACCATTCATACACTGCATAAATTATGCTCCTAACCCCTTTGACCCTTATATAGGTCACAATGGCAAAATAGATGGATCTACAGCATTTCTAAATTAAATTTCTAATTTCTAAATTAACAAAGTCTGTTAACGAGACAGAAGGTTTGACAGATCCATTGTATCAGAAATACAGGTTTACCATTCAACGTTACAATTGAAAAAAGTTACATATGTCCTGTCCTCAAAGTTATGACTGACATACCATCCCCATACTCATGTGTTCCTTGGCAACTAGTTTGCATTTACAACCAGTTGCAATATTCTGTGGTCATGTCATCATGTTTTGTAACTTCTTGTTTTGCAGGGAAAAAATGCCTATTGAATATACTGGATTTGGATTTACAACCACATGAACTGCTTAACAACTGCAACAACTCACTAAACAACTGTCATAAAAATGGTTGCAAAATCAAGTCCGCTTATGTGATGACTTGACTTACGATTGCAAAAAACATCTGGGCTCAGTTATCAGTCACACACTACTGTATTGAGAGAATAAACTGGCCCCAAACCAGAAAAATAATAATGATCTAACTGAAAGTAATGGGACATGTAATTTAAATTTTAAAATAGGCCTTTAAACTATTTTCTTAAACATCATTTTAAAAAACCTCCAGAAACCTCCAGAAAGCAGATATAGTTTCCCTTGGGTATGACACTTGCCATCCTGTCCCCAAAAAGCTTCAGAAGTTTTAATGTTATTTTTGAAAGTGTTTGTGGCTGCAGTCTGATTTCGGAACATATATTTCAGTTATGTTTGCTGAAATTATTAGTACATTTGCCTAAATTATTTGGTAATTGATGATAATCATACCAATGCTTTTTATTAACTTGTTTTATTCCCCATCTAAAATAGAAAGGAAAGGGCTAAATTGAGATTGGCTTTAATTCTTGATCATTTGTCAAGTCAAACTTTTCCCAAAGAGCTTCTTCACATACTCATATATATTTATGTCTCTCTGTTTCTATAGTTCTGAAAGCAATGTGTATTATAGACTCACTGTAGTATATATCATATTCTGATGTAGTGATACTTATATCAGTAATCTCATGCTTCACATAAAATTGTTTCTCTTATTTCTTTGAACTAGAAAACAAAAATGTCTCAATTATAGTTCTACTCTGCAATTAGCAGATTAACAGATAATAAAACTATATGTAAGTTACAAGAATGAAGAAGAAAGAGATGTATTTAATTCTATCCTTTTTGGTTAATCTATAGTTCAGAAAATTTCCACCTTCTTTATTTTATTTGGCAGCAGAATGACTCCTAGACCTAAACTATTACTTGTTCTCTTTTTGTCTTAGACTCACTCAGGTATCTGAAAATACAGTTTTGAGAATGTGATTATGAAGGTTTGTATGGTATCTATCTGGCATCCTAGTCAAACAGATTTTGTTGAAGAAAAAATAAGTCTCAAGAGTGCAAAATCCGTATTTTAACCTCTTGTCTAATTAGCATAAACTTTTGCTTCCAAGTGAGTAAGAAATATTTCAGAAGATGGAGTACTTTTCACTCCCTCCAGCATCCTGATGTTTTCTTCCTAAGAGAGGAAATATGATTTTTTCTCCTGAACAGAAATTAAATTGTTTGCTTCATCCTGGAAGCTCCCTACTAGTGTAAAAATGAAGGAGGCAAGCAGCAGAATGCAGAGCCGAATTGAACCTTAAGGAGTTATTTGAAATTAACAGTTTGAATGATATCTAGGTTGAATTCAGGATTATATGGGAGATAAATTTAGGGCTTGAGATTTCTAAGTCGCTTACATTTTAACAAACATTACAATTAAAATGTTTCTTAGATAAAATTTCACTTCACCTAAGCTAGTAAAAATCAAACCCATTACTTCTAAAAATTTAGGATCACTGAGTAACTGCACAGCTATATAGGTGCAGGGTTACAATTCTGAAATAGGGCGTTGGTACTTACCTGATACGCCTGTTCTCTGTGAGCTGTGAAGAGCATCCAGTGATGGGAGGGTGCTTCAGTCTCTTCTAGGAAGGCTGGGCTTAAACTTGAGGACACTCCTCCTCCTCCTCAGCGTCCCAAGTTTTGTGAAGCCGAGGTATTGATACCCTATATGCTTAAGCCTATGTAATAACCCTGGCCGGAACAGACCCCCAACCAGACGGAATAAAAGGGTGGGGCTGGATGCTCTTCACAGCTCACAGAGAATGGGTGTATCAGGTAAGTACCAACGCCCTTTCTCCCATGAGCTGTTCAGAGCATCCAGTGATGGGACATACCAAAGCTTGGCACTGTCCTAAGGAAGGGACTCCGTCTGGATTGCAGACCTGTCTCTGAAATAACTTGCTGCAGAACTCAACTACCAAATGAAGCCTCGGCAGAAGCAAATACGTCAATTTTATAATTTCTAATAAATGGAGATACCCAGGTTGCAGCTCCGCAAATCTCCTCTATTGTAGCTTGGGTCGCCTATGCTGCTGTGGTGGCTGCACTCCTGGTGGAGTGAGCGGTAACGCCTTGGAACACTGGAATCGAGTGAGAGTTGTTGAGGTAATTCCCTGTTAGGAGAATGAGCGCATACAGGGAGACGTATTTGAGAGTAGTGTTTGAATAATACACATACAGCACACAGATACACTGTACAGTAAATGTAGGTTTTTACTTCCAGAAACGTTAAGCAAAGTCCAAACAAGCAATCCAAAGTCATTCACAAGTAAATCAGTCAGTTTTTCAATCCAGGGATAATTCAATAACAAAGTCCAGTGTCAAAAACAGTTCAGTATTAGACTTACATTAAATCCAGAAAATATCAGTCAATTAGGAAAAATGGCAATACTCTCCAACAGAAGGAAACAGAGACTTACTCACACTCTCTTCTGAGACTAAGGCGAAACAACCCAGGTTTCTGGCTCCATCTTATGGCCGTTTGAGAAACCACACCTAATTACAGTTTTGCATTTTCTTAAAGATATAGTTTTAAAATGGTTATCCTGGTTTATATATTTCTAACCCAAATACCTGTTAGGTGACTTATATTCCTAACAAGTCATATGACGTAGCGATGGTGGCCCTTAGCCATCTACCTATGGTAGAGGGTGAAACCTTGCACCCCAGGATGTTAGGTTGAAAGGACATGAAGAGGGCTTCTGTCTTTCTGGAGGGCGCCGTGCACTCTATGTAGATGTGTAAGGCGCTTCTTACATCCAAGCGGTGCCATTGGTGTTCGAGCCTGTGTGATGGACATGAGCAAAAATTTGGGAGCACCAGCTCCTGAGCTCTATGGAATGCCGAATTAACTTTTGGAATGAAGGAGGGATCTGGTCTGAGAACCACTCTATCCGAATGGAAAATGCAGAGGTCTTTGCGCACTGATAATGCAGCTAGTTCAGAGATTCTTCGGGCAGATGTAATTGCTATCAGGAAAACTACTTTGTAGGTTAGAAATCGAAGCATCGTGGTCCTTAGTGGCTTGAAAGGACCTGTAGTAAGGGACAATAGTACCTTACTTAAGTCCCAAGTTGGATATTGGTGCATTGGGGGGGGGCTCAAGATCTTGGCACCGCGCAGAAAACTGCGAATCCGAGGGTGATGAGATATGGAAGTAAGATCATACCAAGATATGACTGAAGCCAGGGCCACCACCTGTCTCCACAGAGTATTGGGTGATAATCCTTTGTTTAGGCCCTCCTGTAAAAATTGTAATAACTGTGCAACTTATGGGGAAGTGGGGTTGATCTGAATCCTCTGACACCAACGGCAGAAGCTAGACCAGGTAGCCTCATAGATTCGGTTAATCAAAGGATGTCGAGCCGACTGAATAGTGTGAATAACTTGAGTAGAAAGGTGTTCATCTCTCAGACATCGCTGTTCAACTTCCATCCGTCTAAGTTTAGCCATTGGGGGTCTGGGTGTAGTACTAGGCCTTGGGACAGCGATATGACCGATGATGGGATTCTCCACGGTGGTACCGTCGAGAGGTCCTTCAGGTCCGCAAACCATGCTCACCTTGGCCAATAAGGAGCCACTAATAGTAGGTCCGCTTTTTCTTCCAGCAACTTCTGAATCAATTTGGGGATCACGGGGAGGGGAGGAAAGGCATATAGCAGTCCAGTGGGCCAGTGACACCTGAGGGCGTTCACGTCCTCCGCTCCCTGCGATGGGTAATGAGAAATGAATCGGGTAAGCTGTGCATTGAGTGGGGAGGCAAACAGGTCGACAACCGGTTGGCCCAACCTCCAAGTAGCCTCCAGAAAGATCTTGGGGTCCAGACGCCACTCTGATTGGTCTAACATGGCTCTGCTGAGCCAATCCACTTGTACATTTGCTACTCCAGATATGTGCTCCGCCTTTAGAGAGAGATGGATTTCGGCCCACAGGAATAGTCTTTCAGCTTCCCTCATTAATAGATTGGAATGAGTGCCCCCTTGTTTGTTGATATGGGCCTTTGTAGTTATGTTGTCTGTTAAGACGAGCACGTTTGCAATGGAGATGCGGGAGGAATTGTCGGAGTGTCAAGTACACTGCTCTCAGTTCTAGCCAGTTGATATTGTGTGCCTTCTCTGAATCCGTCCAAAGGCCTTGCACTGTATGTGATTGGAAGTGGGGCCCCCATCCCACTAGACTGGCATCTATGGTAACAATCGACCTGTGTAGATCCTTGAAAGGGCATCCCTTGTACATTTCGGGTCGTGTCCACCATCATAGAGGCCTGAGGATGCAAGTCTTGGCGTCGTCTCTCCTGGCGCATTGGAATAGCAACAGGAACCATTGTAGGGTTCTTGCATGGAACCGGGCCCAAGGGATAATAGAAATACAAGAAATCATTTTTCCAAGCAATTTAGAAAGTAGACATAGTTATACTTTCCTAAGAGTTCTGATCTGTTGAGCCAAATCTCTAATGCTTTCTTGTCTGTCAGGGGAGAGGAAAACTTTGCCTTCCAGGGTGTCAATGATGGCACCAAGATGAATGAGTCTAGTAGAGGGTGTTAAATGACTTTTTGACCAATTGATTGAGAACCCATGTTGTTGTAGGGTTACAAATGTAGTTTGAGTGTTCGAATTTGCTTGATTGATGGAAGATGCCAGAATAAGAATGTCATCCAACTAGCATTGAAGTCGGATGGACCTATCTCTGAGTGATGCTGCCAAGGCAGCCAAGACCTTTGCAAAAATTCTGGGAGCTGAAGCTAGGCCAAATGGGAGAGCAATATATTTGTAATGGACGTTGTTGTAATAGAAATGAAGGAATTTGAAATGTGAGGGCCTAATTGGGATATGTAAGTAAGCTTCCGTGAGGACTATGGAGGTAAGGACATAGTTTTTTCTGATGCTGAGTAAGATGGATTGGAGAGTGGTCATTTTAAATTTTCGGTAAACTAAATATTGGTTTAGATGTTTTAAGTCCAGGATTGCCCTCCATCCCCCTGAACTTTTAGGGATCATGAAGACGTGCGAATAAAAACCAAGAACTTTTTGATTAGAAGGGACGGGTTGTATGGCCCGGATCTCTAGTAGATGTGCTATGGCTGTGTCCATGAGAAACCTTTTTTCTGCATCCCTGGAAATTGGGGACTTCATAAAAAAATCCGGGGGAGTGGAGCTGAACTCCAGTGCCAGACCAAATCGTACTGTGTTCCTGACCCATGCATCAGTGGTAGAGGAGTCCCATTGGTCAGCAAATACTTTTAGGCGACCGCCAATGGGAATCTCGTTGTGGTCGTTACAGAAGGGCCTAGATCATGTTCCTCGAAATTGTCTCTTGGATGGAGTCTCCTTCTATATCTGTCCCCAGGTTCAATTCTATCCGTCTGTTGTCTGAATCCAGGCTGTCTTTGAAATCTTGGATAGTAGAGTTGGTAGAAGGGGCGAAAGGAACCCCTACAAAAGGGCTGTGCTGATCTGGAATCTGATCAATGAAAAAGAGAGGGAAGAATTTTATTTTTCGGTGGTTTCAATTAGGAGGGGTTCAAGCGCACTGCCAAATAGTTTGTTCTCCGAGATGGGAGCTGAGGCAAGGCGCCACTTGTGCTTGATGTCTGCTTGCCAATGCTTGAGCCGAAGTAACCTTCTAGCCGCAATTTGGGAAGCAATGGCCCTAGAGGAAAATTTAACCACATTGAAGGTAGCGTCTGCCGAAAACTCTCCAGCAGCGATTAATTTAGCCACATCTTGATGTGCCCTGATGTTTGAGGCTGGAATGGTATCCCTCAGGAGGCAGAGCCATCTGAGAGATGATCTGGTGAAAAAGGAGGTGGCTGTGGCCGCTTTGATGGCCCATGCATCCGAGACGTGTGCCCTGCGGAGGGCTAGTTTCGCCCTCTTTTCCTCAGGCTTGAGAGCCTCTTCAGCTTCACTTGGGATGGGTGAGGAAGATGCAAGCGCAATGATAGGCTCGTCCACTTCCAGAGTATTTAGAAATTTAGAGAACTCGGGTGCCAAATTATAGTATTTTTTATCATGTCCTGTGGGAGTGGGATATGAGACCGCTGCAGCCCATTGTTTTTGCACTAAATTGGAAAACATGTGTGGCACAGGGATAACCTCTGCCTCAGTGACTGATTGAGAGAATACGAGATCCTCTGCTTCCCCTGGAGTATTTGGTGGGGGAAGGGTACCCGTATTATCCAGCTGTGCGGTGTTCTTGGCCTTAAACAGCAGGGAGTTAAATAATTGTGGGCGGAATAATCCTGTAAATACGGGGAGGTCAGGTGAGAGGCTTTAATCGTCAGACATCCCCCTTTCTAGCGGATCCACCTCTGACAATACCTGGTCATCGGTGTGTACCGACTCCTCCTCCATTTGGATCCCCTTGATCTCCCATATCCTGTGTGTACTGAGGTTCTCTGACAGTGGGCAATGATAGTTCTGTGGGGGGATACCTGATGAAGATGTGGATCTGTGATGCCCAGAGATCGTTCAGAAAGAGATTGTCAAACCGAAGCTGAGGGTGTTCGTCCTGCCTGAATAGCCTGTTGGACGCCTGCTGATATGCCCTTCTGGATAGCTAGCTCTATCCACGTCATCATGTTGGCAGGGATTTCCTCCGGAAGTTCCTCCTCTTGTCTGAGGCCAGCTGCAGTTGGGGTGAATGTTGCCTCTGGGGCCCTCCTTGGGGAGAAAATGTTAGAAAAAACCTCCTGGGGAGGTTGTATCGATATGCTGCTCCTTCTGGATAAAGCCAGAGGGGCGGTTGTAGGGTTCTGGGCCTGTGAGGTAGAGGGTATGATGAGTGGTGAAGAGGTGGGTTGTGCAGCTGCTCGTGTACGTTTTTCCACCTGCTTTTCTAATGCCTGATGGTGTCTGCTGCATCTTTCTCTGCTGCCTTAGAGGTCTTTTGGGACTCCGTGGACTTATCTCTATTTTTAGCAGTTAGTCTAGATCTGGAGTTGTAGTTGTTGGCCAAAGGTAATGCCTTTGATAGATTAGCAATGTAAAGAGGCTATGAAATTAGGTGGCTGGAACACCTAGGGGCCTGCTCCCTTAAGGGGCAGGGGATCCTGGAATAAGTAGTTCCCCGATGCCTTGGGCAAATGTTGTCTCCTTGTTCTGTTTTTATATATACATATACATATACATATACATATACTTATACATACATACATACATACATACATACATACATACATACATACATATATATATATATATATATATATTTTCTTAAGTTTTCGCGGGTATTTATATGTATGGTATTCAGCTTTGTTCGGGTATTTTCCCACGTCATTATAGTTGAGCTTTTAAAGTTGTAACAACATTTTGGCAGAATCTCATCTGCCATCATCACACTTCTGTATGGTGTTCGTCTGTGAAGTGTTCTGTATGTTCTTTAAAAGCACAACTATAATGGCGTGGGAAAATACCCGAACAAAGTTGAATACCATATATATATATATATATATGTGTGTGTGTGTGTGTGTGTGTGTGTGTGTGTGTGTGTGTGTGCATGTGCATGTGCATGTGCATGTATGTGTATATATATGTGTGTATATGTATGGTATTCAGCTTTGTTTGGGTATTTTCCCATGTCGTTATAGTTGTGCTTTTAAAGTTGTAGCAACGTTTTGGCAGAATCTCATCTGCCATCATTAGGCTTCTGTATTGTGTTCATCTGAACACAACAGAAGCCTGATGATGGCAGATGAGATTCTGCCGAAACGTTGCTACAACTTTAAAAGCACAACTATAATGACGTGGTAAAATACCCAAACAAAGCTGAATACCCTACATGTAAGTACCAAAAACTTAAGAAAACGTGTGTGTGTGTGTGTGTGTATGTATGTATGTATATATATGTATATGTATATGTATATGTATATGTATATGTATATGTATATGTATATATATATATATATATATATATATATATATATATATATATATATTATGTATGTATGTATGTATGTATGTATGTATGTATGTATGTATGGTGTTCGGCTTGGTTCGGGTATTTTCCCACGTCATTGTAGTTCTTTTAAAGTTGTAGCAACGTTTCAGCAGAATCTCATCTGCCATCATCAGGCTTCTGTATTGTGTCCGTCTGTGGGTCAGACTTTTACAGTGGTTTCAGATTTAAATTTGGGGCAGCCTATTGCTGTGCCAGAATGGTTTTTTCTTCAACCTGATTGGTTGGGAGTCTTGGTCTGTGTTTATTGGTCTCGGAGTTTGCTGTGTTCTGCTTGATGGGTGTCTCTGATATCTTCTGTCTGTTTTTTGGCTCTTTTGGTATCTTGATTGGCTGGCAGCATTGTGTTACTTTAATGGAGGCCTTTAGTGCAAAATCAAGTTCACCATGGAAACAGAAACAAACAAACAACTACCATTCCTAGATGTACTAATCTACAAAAAAACAGATGGCACACTAGGACACACCATATACCAGAAGAAAACACACACCAACCGCTACCTCAACGCCTAATCCCACCACCACCCAGCACAGATAAACTCCGTGGCTAAAACACTAATTACCAGAACCAAACGCCGGCAGACAAGACATTAAGACTGAACTATGCACCCTGACTAAAGTACTGACAGCCAACGGCTTCCACAAAAGCAAAATCACCAGCTTGATCCACAAAAACACACTGAAACATAATAGAGACCCAGAAGATGAACAGACCTATGGAACAGCTGTCCTGCCCTACATAAGAGGTACTACAGACAAAATTAGTAAGGTACTACACAGACATCACATCAGGACTGCCTTCAAAACAGACAGAAAAATAGCAGCCATCCTGAGCAACCCCAAAGATAAAATTGACCTGGAAAACCAAGGCATATACGAAATCCCCTGTGCATCATGCCCGGCCACATACATTGGACAGACCAATAGAAGAATAAGTACCCGCCTGGATGAACACAAAAATGCAGTCAAAAAGCTGGAACACACTTCCTCACTAGTCCAACACATGGAAGCCACAGGTCATAGCATCAACTTCAATGGCACCAAAACCCTGGCCACTATGGAAAACCGTAGCCACAGAGTCATCAGAGAAGCCATAGAGATTGAAAAAGACCAGAAAGCATGAAAAGAAGAGATGATTCCACCAGGCTGTCAATCATTTGGAAGCCTGCACTCACAAACAAAAATCTCCACACCACAAGCCAGGCAAACACCTGGGCACAAACAGATCCCCCTGATACCTCCAGCTCAAACACACCCCAACCAGGCACCCAGATGAAACCCAGCTTCCTAACTAATGATAGCGTCCATTTACCCGAAGCCAAGCTGCACTAAAGGCCTCCATTAAAGTAACACAATGCTGCCAGCCAATCAACATACAAAAAGAGCCAAAAACAGACAGAAGATATCAGAGACACCCATCAAGCAGAACACAGCAAACTCCGAGACCAATAAACACAGACCAAGACTCCCAACCAATCAGGATGAAGAAAAACCATTCTGGCACAGCAATAGGCTGCCCCAAATTTAAATCTGAAACCACTGTAAAAGTCTGACCCACAGACGGACACAATACAGAAGCCTGATGATGGCAGATGAGATTCTGCTGAAACGTTGCTACAACTTTAAAAGAACTACAATGACGTGGGAAAATACCCGAACCAAGCCGAAACACCATACATGTAAGTACCATGAAAACTTAAGAAAACAAATATATATATATATATATATATATATATATATATATATACATACATACATACATACATACACATACACCCATCAAAGAAGCCTTGACAGCCATCCAAAACAAATACAACCCCCCCAAACACATCCTAGATCTGACCAACTACTGCCTAACCAACACATACTTCATCCACAATGGACAAAATACAAATAGATAGAAGGAGCACCCATGGGATCACCCCTCTCACCCATCATCGCTAACCTATACATGGAACACTTTGAAACCAACGCTCTAGACAAATCCGAACACAAACCCAAACTCTGGCTCAGATATGTAGATGACACTTTCGTAATTTGGCCACACGGGAAAGAAAAAGTGGACAACTTCCTCACACATCTTAACAACCTTCACCCCAAAATACAATTCACCATGGAAACAGAAACCAACAACCAACTTTCCTTCCTGGACGTCCTAATTTACAAAAAAACCAATAGCTCCCTAGGACACACTGTCTACCGGAAAAAAACCACACATCAACCACTACCTAAATGCACAATCCCATCACCACCCTGCACAGATCAATTCCGTAGCCAAAACCCTCATCTCCAGAACCAAACGCCTAGCTGACAAAGACCACCTGAGAACAGAACTACACACCCTCACTAACGTATTAATTTGCAACAGATTCCAAAGAAACACTATCACCAATCTAATCCAAAAAGAGATACCCCCCAAAAAAGCAAGACACAGAAAAAGACAACGGTATCGCACTCTTCCCCTACATCAAAGGCACCACAGACAAAATCAGCAAAATTCTCCACAAACACAATATCAGGACAGCCTTCGGCACTGACCAAAAAATAGCCAACATCCTAAGAAACCCCAAAGACAAGATCCAGCTAGAAAACCAAGGAGTTTATGAAATACCATGCAACAATTGCCCAGCCACATACATTGGACAAACCAACAGGAGAATAAATGCACGCATCGCAGAACACAAAAACGCAGTCAGAAGAGAAGAAAATACTTCCTCCCTCTTCCAGCACCATAAAGCCACAGGACAGGAAATTAATTTTGAAGGAACCAAATTAATATCCAACACTGAACACTCCAGCAAGAGAATAATCAGGGAAGCCATTGAGATAGAGAAACACCCCCATAACATGAATAAATGGGACGATACCTCCCGCCTACCAGACATCTGGAAGCTAGCCCTCACCAACAAACGAGTTCCAGCCACGAAAACCAACACCAGACCCAAAACAACGTGGGACACCACCGCCAATCCCCCTCATCAGACCCAGGCCCAAGCCCATCCTATAAACCAAGGACAACCACCATCCAGAAAACAGACCAAGGCTGCTTCGCCAGCTGTCGCACCCCCCGACCCCAAAACCAAACAAGCTGACACACGCCAAGAACACAGACCCAGACCCCAAACTCGAAGCCAGACTAAAACCCAGAATGCTACATCACAGCCACCCGCTCAGGACATCACATCAGAAAACTCAGGAAATTACACCACAAGAACTCAAGAAGTTGCAACACAGCAAATGACCCAGGATATCACAGTACAAGACCAAGGATACCACAGCAATAAATCTCACAAGGTCATCATACAACCCATTACCCAAGCCGTTACTACACAGGAGGCTAATGGAAAAGAGATCAAAACACAAACGACTCAGGAGATTACAACGCAGGACCCAGGATACCACAACAAAAGAACTCGCAAGCCCATCACACAACCCATTACCCAAGCCATTAAAACACAAGAGGCTAATGGAAAAAAGATCACTACAAAAATATATATACACACACACACACATATACACAAGCACACATATATATCTATATATCTATTTTAACGACTTAAAAGATTTGTAGAATTTAAGTCAATCAAGTCAATTTTTGAATAAAGTACTTGTAATATCAAATATGGACCCCTCCAGATCTGGCACCTATATGAGGGCACAGAGGTCTGTAACTGATAATTAGATCAGTTTAGCTGCACTTATTGCCTGTGGAATCCAGCAGTTCAAGTCCTCTATCATCCAGTGGACTGGTGGTAGGGACCCCCTTCCCAGGTCCCCAAGAAGGGAAACCTTGTTGGGTAGCTTGTCTCACAGACAGTAACAATTACTCAGCAAATTTAACCACACGACCTTTAAAATGGTGGCCGCCTCGTGGCAGAATGAAAACGAAAGCAGCTATCACCGCCCGGCCTGCTGAAAGTTTAAGGCAGCGTTTCTGAAATGAGAGGTTTTTAGCCTGAGGGCAGATTGGAAAGATAAGCCCCCGCGTTTATGAGGCTTTAGCCTCGGGAGGCTGGAACGCTCATAAAAAACAAGCAAAATGACTTTTGGAGGTTCCCAGGGGTGGTGGGGGTAGTTGGTGACAGAAACTATGGTTTTACCTGACCTGAGAAATAAATCAGCTAAATCAGCTAAATCACCAGTGTTCTGTTCCGACCAGGAAAGCAATAACACAACCTGTCTGAAGAAAGGCTGAGCTAAAACTGGGGATGCTAAGGAGGAGTCTCGTGGAGGATGAGGAGTGTCCTCAAGTTTCAGCCCAGCCTTCCTAGAAGAGACTGAAGAACCTTCCCATCACTGGATGCTCTGAATAGCTCATGGGAGAATTTACATGTTATTTCACAAATTGCAGGACAGAGGATTTGTGTACATATTTAAAGTACAGGTAACACTGAAAACAAAGAGTTTGCTTCCAGAACACTTTTGGGGGTGGTTTTAAACACAGGGGTGGGATTCTACTGGTTCGGCCCTGTTTGGGCAAACCGGTAGCTCCGAAGTTCAGCTGAGAGACAACCGGTTCGCTCCGAATATCAAGAAATTCCCTTTTATTTCCCTCCCCCCAACTGATCAGCTGTTTTCTGAAGATCAGCTGTGCCGCGTGATTTCGAATAAGTAGAAAGCAGGAAATCGTTGGATTTCTTGCTTTCTAGATAATCTAAATCACATGGTACAGCTGATCCCCCCTTGCTGTTGTACTGCTTCGCCCAGGAGACTACCCTGAGGCCCAGTAGGCAAAAAACAGGGTACCTGAGTGTGTGTGTGTGCTGCACGGCTCTCCCGTGCCCTGTTTTTGTTCCCAGGAGGCTTCCCTGAGGCCCAGTAGGCAAAAAGAAAATTATTATTATTTTTTGCCTACTAGGCGTCAGGGAAGCCTCCTGGGAGAAAAAAACAGGGTGCAGGGGGGTGCTGCGCAGCACCCCCCTTCCCGTTTTTGCTCCTAGGAGGCTTCCCTGAGGCCCAGTAGGGAAAAAACACACTTACCCAGTCACATGACCTCCTGGCCACGCCCACAGAACCGGTAGTTAAAAAGTTTGCATCCCACCCCTGTGTTTTATAGATTTTTCTGATCATTTGATCACAAAAATAACCTGTAATTTTACCTATTACATACTATTTTATAAAAATCTTTGTTTTTACATAACAATGTACACTCATTAGTACATATTGAATATGATGCACACATGAAACATACAACATACATACAAAAAACAGGAAACTATTATCAAAGTATTATCAAAGTAATAGTATATTTGTGTAGATTAAGAGCAATGGCTCTGCTGCTTGGAATGCAGCTTGGATATACAACTACTGTTGTTACATATGTGGATGGGATAGTCATGCAAAAGAGCAGCATTAAATTACATAAAAAGAAATGGCCACTCCCCAAAAATGCGATTCTAGAACAAGAAAAAAAACCATGGCACATGAACCACTTGTTGATCTGGCAAAAATGTTTTTGCTTCAGACTGATGAAAAATTTCATGAAAGTGATGAACAAGGAAGGTGAAGGTTTTTATTGAGACAGATGTTCCCAAGAATAACTGATGCCAAGATTAAGGAAGGCATTTTCATTGGTCCAGATATCAGACATATCAATGACAAACAGTTCAAAAATCTGGGGCCAGGGAGAATTTGCCGGGACAGCATTCCGGGAAAAACAGTATCAGACTCACAACACTAAGTACACATATGGCTCTGAATTTGGTTATAAAACCACAACGCTTTAAGGAAAAAATATCAGTAACAATCAGAATTCTAATATTTGAGGGGCAAAAGAGAGGGGATCAACCTATTTTGCAAAGCTCCAGAAGACAAGACAAGAAACAATGGACGGAAATGAAAACAACAAAAAAACATCTGGAACATCACTTGAACACCATTGGCACTGACAAAATTGCCATCAGTCAATTGCAAAAGGCAGCTTTACTTTGAACAGTTTACATTTTGTGATGATACATTTAACACCATCAAGCAACAGGATTTGTCTATCCCAAATTCTTGGGAAGTACCCAATAGGTGAATAAAAATGCTGAATCCAATATTGCAGTGTGCAAACTTAGAACCATTCACAATTCTTTGCCATATACACACGCATTATATTTTACCCATACAACTACAGCAAAGTTGTAAGAGCTGTTATTTCCAAAAGCAGAGCTATTTTAGGACGGTTCTCCTTTGGAATAAATAACTATAGCTGCAATCCAATGCACTGTAATTTGGGATTAGTTTCCAATGAAATGAGAGAATATTATTATTGAAAATTAATGACAATTAATTTATGCTCATTAATTATCTTTTAAAAATCATTAATATTTTTCACAGGGTAATTATGAAACAGCAATGCCAAAGATAAAAAGATAAAAATGGAGCAGGCCTAAGAAGAATTCAATAATAATAATAATAATAATAATAATAATAATAATAATAATAATAATAATAATAATAATAATAATAATACATAATACATAATACATAATATCATGTTATAGAATTGTACAATTGGAAAGGACCACAGAGATCATCTACTCCAAACCCTGTAACATGTGAGAAAACTATTTACAGGTAGTCCTTGATTTATTAACACAAATGGGACCAAAATTTCCAATGCTAAACAATGCAGCTTGGAAGCCATTTTTCTTTGAGGCTTCTGGGCTGTCAGTGTGAGGCAATTGCTATAGTTCCAGTTGTCATTGTCAATCAAATCCCACACTTGTTAGACAAGGCTTCCCATAACCAAAGTCAATCAGCAAACCAGCTGCAAGTGCAGACTGACAAGGAGGTAAGTAGTTGCTGACAGGTGGCAGATGGAGTGAGCGGATATATGGGGTGAGTTAGGAAGAATGTGGAAGTATATGAGAGGTGCTGTGTGGGGAGATAACACAGGGTGAGCGAGAGGTGCCATATGGGTTGGGAAAGGTGGAGGAAGTAAATAATCTAAAAAAGTACATGAACAGCTACTAGCACAGATGAACCAGCTACTAAAAGAAGACTCTCACCTAAACTGGTTAACACAGGAAAGGGCAGTGCTAACCAACAGAGACACCCACAAGTGAACAGCAACATCAAACTACCTGCTTCCCACCACATAGAATGCTATAGGACCACATGGGTCAATATATGAGCACAGGTCAGAAGGGCATTGAAAACAACACCAGAGGCTCAAACCACCAGTTGCTCATAGAAAGATAGATGGTCCAAGACTCAAGATTTAGAAAGGCCAATCTGAGCACAACTTGGGTTGATTTCTGGAAAGCCAGGTGAACTGTAGTATCTATATAATGTATGGGCTAGAGTATCTCAAATCCAGATGGGAGATTCCACAGAAGGTTGTGGAAAATAAGCGGGCTAAATTTCTGTGGGATTTCCAAATCCAGATGAACAGGTAGGTACTGGCCAATCAACCAGATATCATGATAGTAGATAAAGACTAGAAGACATCAGTGTGATAGATGTAGTGGAGCCAAGTAACAGCAACATCACAAAAAAGTATGAGGAGCTGAAGAAATACCAAGGCCTGAAGGTGGAACTAGAGAAGATGTGGAAAGAAAAGGCCAAAGTGTCCCAGTGGTGACAAAAGCATTTGGGACTATGACTCCTAAGCTGGGAGAGTCGTCTTACAGACGCCAGGAATAACATCAGACCTCTGTCCAGAAGAGTACAGTGTTAGGAATGGCTAAGATACTGCGCAGAACCCCCAAAGTACTAAGGACCTGACACTGAGGAAAACATATATAACGTGAGAAGGGATTTTTTTTAATTGAAAAGAAAATAGATACTCCTCTCTCCAGTAAAACAACAATTGTAAGATTCTGGATTTTAAAATGCATATTTGAATTGATGCAACAAATATGATCTTCTTTCTCTCCTTCTAAAAATACAGCGTGAAGAAGCACTAAAGTGTAAACAAGTTCATGAAATTTGTAATAAAATGGATTTTTTTTTTTAAAAAAAAATCCTCTACAAGGAATATGTATCAACTAATTTTAAAAAGGAGCAGGAATTATTCTCTGCTAAAGAACAAAGGAATTACATACCACAGGATTAGAAAAGTACTCTAGTTCAGGGGTCCCCAACCGCCGGTCCGCGGACCGGTACCGGTCCGCGGAACAAGTCTTACCGGGCCGCTGGTTGCTGGCGCCGCCATCTTTTTGGTAAAAAGTGCTTCTGGTGAGCTTTTCGGGTAGAAAGCTCACCGGAAGCACTTTTTCATCAAAAAGATGGCGGCGCTCGCTCGGTGCGCTTTTCCGGTAGAAAACCATTTCTACCTGAAAAAGCTCACCGGAGCGCTAACGCCCGACGAAAAAGTCTTCCGGTGAGGTCACGGAAGCTTTTCGTCAAAAAGATGGCGGCGCCCAGTTGATGCCGGTACCGGGCCGCGGCGCCCAGCTGATGCCGGTACCGGGCCGCGGCGTCAAAAAGGTTGGGGATCACTGCTCTAGTTGGATTCTGAGCTGGAGTCTCTTTTCTCTGTGAGTTTGCTTTTGCTGACATTTTAAATTCTCTCAATTTGTCTCAGCCACCTTTGTTTATCCATAGATGAACCAACAACATTAAAGCTGTTACAAATACAGGCAATTTCAAGACAATGAGTTGAATTATCCCATCATCACACCCTATTTACTATTAAGAAACTAATGGAAAGAATATTGAGAACATTTAGGTTGCAAACTTCATAGGTTCCTGGTAGTCATGGTCACTCACCTCAAGCTAGACATCCTAGAGTCTGAAGTCAAATGGGCCTTAGGAAATCTGAGCAACAACAAAGCTAGTAGAGGTGACGGTATTCCAGCTGAGTTATTCAAAATCTTAAAAGACAATGCAGTAAAAGTGCTACACTCAATTTGCCAGCAAATTTGGAAAACTTAATGGTGGCCACAGGATTGGAAAAGGTCAGTTAACATTCCAATTCCAAAGAAGGGCAATGCCAAAGAATGTTCAAATTATCATTTCACATGCTAGTAAAGTTATGCTCAAAATCCTACAAGCTAGGTTCCAACAGTATGTGGATCGAGAACTAGCAGAATACAGGCAGGATTTCGAAGAGGCAGAGGAACTAGAGATCAAATTGCCAACGTATGCTGGATCATGGAGAAAGCTAGGGAGTTCCAGAAAAGCATCTATTTCTGCTTCATTGAACTATGCTAAAGCCTTTGATTGTGTGAATCACAACAAATTGTGGCAAGTCCTTAAAAAGATGGGAGCACCAGACTATCTTATTTGTCTCTTGAGAAACCTATATGCGGGCCAAGAAACAATAGTGAGAACTGGACACAAAACCACTGATTGGTTCAAAATTGTGAAAGGAGTTCGGCAAGGCTGTATACTGTTGTCCTGCCTAATTAACTTATATGCAGAGAATATCATGACAAAGGCGGAGCTAGATGAATCAAAAGTTAGAATTAAGATTTCTGGGAGAAATATCAACAACCTCAGATATGCAGATGGTACCACTCTAATGGTAGAAAGTGAAGAGGAACTAAGGAGCCTCTTCATGAGGGTGAAGAAGGAGAATGCAAAAGTGGGCTTGAAACTCAACATTAAGAAAATTAAGACCATGGCATTCAGCCCTCTCAATTCTTGGCAAATAGATGGGGAAGAAATGAAGGTAGTGAAAGATATTATTTTCTTGGGCTCCAAGATCACCGCAGATGGGGACTATAGCCAAGAAATTAAAAGATGCTTGCTCCTGGGGAGGAAAGCTATGGCAAATCTGGACAGCATATTAAAAAGCAGAGACATTAACCTGCCAACAAAAATGCATAGTCAAGGCTATGGTTTTCCCAGTTGCAATGTATATGACTGTGAAAGCTGGACCATAAGAAAAGCTGAGTGCCAAAGAATTAGGCCTTTGAACTATGGTGCTGGAGAAGACTCCTGCGAGTCCCTTGGACTGCAAGGCAATCAAACTTGTCAGTCCTAGAGAAGATCAACCCTGACTGCTCTTTAGAAGGCCAGATCCTGAAGATGAAACTCAAATAAATACTTTGGCCACCTAATGAGAAGGAAGGACTCACTGCAGAAGAGCCTAATGCTGGGAAAGATTGAAGGCAATAGAAGGGGACAACAGAAAATGAGGTGGCTGGATGGAGTCACTGAAGCAATAGGCGTGAGCCGGAAGATGGTAGAGAACAGGAAGACCTGGAGGAAAGTTGTTCATGGGGTTGCAATGGGTCGGACACGACTTCGCAACTAACAACATGCACTCCAGGAATGGGCAGATTCAAATCTCTGTCTTGGGGGTGGTGGTGGAAGTGATGTGATTTCTTTACCTATTAACATTTCCAAACCCCTAAAAGATCAACTTTTATCAATGGAAAATTAAGGGGTGACACATTTTGACACTTAAAAGTCTCACAGAATTACTGTCCATTCCATTCTCATAATCAATCAATATCCATGCTCTAATGAATCCCCATAAAAAAGACAGACCCCAGATATAATTGTACCCTTAGTATTATTTTGGAATGTTATTTATATATGTCTATTGAAACATAAACAGATTTCACACGAAGAAAAATATAGGAGAAAAAAATGAATAAAAAGGATAATTTTTCATACAATGTTATATTTATAATACACCAAATTTACTTTTAACATGTTTCAATTTTTGCTTATAAATGCTACAATTTGCTTAACAGATAGGGTTGCATTCTTGTTTTACTCGTTTAACATACAATTTCAAAATAGAAGAAAACATTAGTAATGTATGTATTGTGGACATCTAATACTATAGCAAACATTTTCAGAAAATACTAATTTTACATTAAAAAACCTATTGTGTTAATAAGGGAAAGTCCACAGCTTATTAGTTTCATTATCTGAAGTGTTATAACTCAGCAGTCTTTTTAATCCTACATTTCTTTTTATGGATAAAAAACTGGAGAGTCTTTTGATGAAAATGTTCTTTATCTTTTCTATGTGTTGTGATATTTCTTGATCTGGTGAATTTCCAATTGTGAGCCAATTAACTGTTTTACAAGCAATTTTAAAATAAAAACAGTAAGAAATATGTAACGATCCTCTTTTTAAAAAAGGCTTGTGGGAATTTTCTTTTTTGTTCTTCTGTTTTCTTTTTCTTCAATTCTAATCAATTTGGTATCTGCAAAAGCTTTCAGTGATTTCAGGATATATTTTGTATTGCATGCAGTGCTTGAAAATGTTCATTAGATTTCTAAATTAAAAACACACAAAAATGTCCAGCAGGGAATTATACCTGTACAATCTCTAAACTTAAATTGGGTGAAAGGATGGATGCTTCATAAGGCAACCATTTTTGAACCAAAGAACCTGATATGGGCTAATTTAAGAATGTGTCCAAAATCTGGGATACGTGACTCTCATGGGATTGAAATTTGGCAAAGTTATGGCTGCTTCAGTGCTGCCGAATCACTGGCCAGAGGTTCAGCAGACTGGTCTACCTTAGCTCTCTAGAAGCTGGGTTGATTGGTCCCTCCTTTAGTCAAGTCCCCGGGAAGTTGCAAGTTGTTCCTGCTCCCTGCTTTTTTGCCTTTGTTCTTGCATGCTCTGCTTTTTTGTTTCTCTTACCTCTGTTTAGATAAGGAAATAACTCTGAAACAATGACCCAATGGATTATGGATCATCTAGTTATAATTAAAATGGAAATAAATTTTGCAATTTCAACTTTACAGATTCATTTCAGAAACATTTTCCTGCTGGCTTTACTCCTTATATCCAATATGTTATATATTAAGAAATTATAAAGACAAACTAAAAATTCTTCAACAGTCAATTCACACAATTGACTAAAAGACATTACAAATCCTTTCCTAATAGCTAAATGCAATGGAGAAATTATTCACCAACTAATTTCAGCATTTTCAACAAACATTTCCTTATCATGCTATTTCTTTTTGAATAACCAAAAGTGTATTCAACTACTACCGCAGTGTATTTTCATATAACAAGGTAGGGAGAGGCTCACATTTCCTGCAAAAACAAAACAAGAAACCCAACTGTACAAAACCATTGGGTTTAATGGTGCAAGTAGGTTGTATGGTTCTTTGTGTAATTCTTCCTGATGTACTTTGTAATTCCACTGTCATTTGTTATTACTTTTTTTTCTTTTTGGATTGCTATTTTAATCTTAATTGTTGCTTTATGAGCTGTCAAGAATTGCAATTGCACTTGAAGTAGTTTTTTGAACTCTAATCACATGCAACTCACTACTTTTTTTACAACTATTTGCACATCTTATTTTTTCCATCTATTTTCCCGTCTTTAGTGAACATTCTCCCAAGGTAAAACATTTATCTACCTCCTGTTTATGTATAACTTGAAACTGTTCGTTTTTTTCTCTTGGAAAACAAAGCACTTGGTTTTGATGTATTAACTTTCAGATGCATATCTCTCATGATATTATATACTTTAACATTTGCTAAAAATAATTCGGATTCTCATCTCACAACACCAGCATTGACTGTATACAGCATTACATACACATTCATTATTCTGGCTAACAAACTTCCCTCTCCAGTAGAATTCCTGATACATTAAATACTCATCACACATAATGCAAAGCAAACCATTTACTCTCATGTAAACTCTATTATATATCACAATTACCAATACAGCAATCAGCTCCTAAACATCATGCTAATACAGTTTCATAATTCAAGCCAGGTCATTTGACAATGTTTTCTCTAGATCAACAAATGTACAGCAAATTTTCTTTCTCACATCCATACATTTTTAGTGATCTTTTAAAGAACAAAAATCTGACTGATTACCCAGCATAAACTCTCAAATCAGATTTTAGTCACTGTTACCTCACTTTAATCTGAATTCTATCAAAACTCTTACCAGGCACACATAACAGCCTAATGCCACATAATTTGGTATTTATATTTTTTATTATTCTCTTTGTATCAGGAATAAACAATATTATTTCAATTGGGAGGCACAAGTACAGGTCTAAGTCAGGCAGTTACTTCATAAGCAGATATATTTAAAAATTCTTCTGAGGCACCATCTATACCTGTAGCGTTACCATTTCAACATGTTCATATTTGTCACCTCCTTTCCATTGTTTTTTCCTTGTTTACTAATATACCATGATAATTCCAATACAAATCTTTAAAATATCTCCAGCATTTTCTTACTTCATTTCACAAATAATGTCATCACCTTTATTTTAATTCATTTACTTTGCTTAGAGAATTTGTTTAGACCTTTTCACCTACTTCCAAAATAATGTTTTATTTTCACCCAAATGCTTTGTGTTTTCTTTGTTTCTTTTAATCTTAATGGCTCATTTCTCTCTTTATTCTTTGCAAATATCCCTTTCTCTATATGCATTAAACAGTATTTTCCGTTGTTCTTATTTTTTTGCAGCAGTTATATTTGCACCTGTATGTTTCCACTATGGCTATATTCCCTAAAAGTTTTAGGATAAAGGAGAGGAAGAAATACTTATAGGAGAACCGAAGTTGAAAATAAATATAAATATAAATATATACATAAAGGAGATTATGCTACTCATCTGCAAGATACATGGCAACAGATGGGATAATTGGGATTCATACATATAAACATAAAGACATTTTCTAATTGGAACGCTTGCTCAAAACGTTTTTAAAAAATATAGAGATGGAGTGCCAGATAAGTTTTCAACTGTCAGATCTTCAATATTAGTCATGAATGCTATTTGGGTTGCATCCCTTCTTTCTTACTTTATAATGACGACTTCTGGTAACAAAAGCATTCAACCCTGCAAGATGTAAGAGCTGTTTAGATAACTTGTTAACATACATACTCAAATAGTGCCATATTCCTGGCCTCTCTTCTGACAGTCAATGGCATATTTGATCAGTTTTACATTGCACATGTCTTAGTGTAAGTGCAGTTCTAAACAGCAATTGCCACCAGCCATAGGGGATAAAGATCAATAAAGTAGCATGTGCAGGGATCTTTCCTCCCCACTGCTATGGCTTTTATAAAAATCCCCCTACCTTGTGGTTGCAATTTGACTCAGATGGGAAGGTTCCAATGGCACCAATGGGAACTTCCTTCCCAACGTAAATTGGAGCTGTGGGGGCAGAAGGAGGAAGGGTTAAACCCCTATGCGTTGTAGTCCAGATCCACATCCACACACTCCAACAGTAAATTCTGTTTAAAAACTACCTTTACATTAAAATCTTAAAATACATTTAGTATAATATCCAGATTTACACTAACAGAGAAGAACTCTGTAAATACTTAAGCTTGCCAGAATATTTGTGAACAACCAGTGTCACAGTTCACAATTCTCCATAGTCAAGACTTAGCTAATTCAATATTACTTCACTGAACATTCACAAACATTTCCAAAGAAGCAGAAGTATGTCTGTAACACCTCCTACCATTTTTTAAAAATACGCATCAGGTATGCAATCAGGACTGTATTAAATTACTTCCAAGAGAAAAGTCAATGCTTTAATTTTGGAATATATTTATTGTACAAGTCTATTTACAAAAGTTTATTGGGCAGGAAAGCACACATATGATGTGTGATTGATCTGTACAGAATTTAAATTTCCATGTTTTACCTAACCCTGAGAAGATATTAAGAATAACCATCTGTTCAACAAAAAGCAGCTTTTAATCCTCCTCATTCACATCAAATCACAATACTTTCTAAAAAGAAAAGGAATGAATAATATAGTTCAATGACCATAAGTGAGCTGCCAGGGAAGCAAAGTCAGTTAGTGATAATTGAGTGATCACTTTTTCCACTTACTCCTTAAAATTCTCCATACAGTATATTGTTATACTGCAGAGAAAAACAATATCACTCTCAAAAAGACAAAACTATCAGCAATATTTTGTGTGGTATGAATACTTCAATTTAAGTAAAGAAAATGCCAAAAGGAAATAAGTCCAGAAATGGAAGTGTAAGCAAATGAAAGTAATAGTCCAAGCTGACTAAAAAAATAAAGGAGAAAATATATATATATATTAAAAACGATGAAGAAATAAGTGATTATTGCAACTTGCAATTAGTTTGAAAGGAAAATGATGTATAACAGATCTACCTTCTGCTGGAGAACAAATATTTGTTGGACAAAGAGTTCTGATTAAAAATACTTGCTCCAAATCTATCCAGTATGTCCATTAGCCCAGTATTGTATGTTGACAGTTCAAAAAACATTAAGCATTAAAAGGAACATGCACAAAAATACATTTAGAAATCCATATAGCCACCCTTCTCACTAGGTGATGCACAACAAATATGATCCTATTTACTCAAAACTCAGGATAAATGTAAAGCTAGGAGTAATATTAAAAGAATACTTAAGACAAAATTCCAAATGAGCTACATTTGAAGTAATAAGAATTCAAATTCTGCGTGTCTTCTCTCTTCTCTATATTTTCCAGAGGAAGGTACAGTAGTGTTTTATTCCTGCATTGGGATAATTGGTTCAGTGCTACAGTATATGATGCATTCTCTCAAAGTGTTCACCTGCACCATTTCACACTTTATATTGTTTTTCCCAACCTAATTTTGTGGTAACTTTTCAGTGACAGAAATTTCCTTACACTTTCAAATTAGGTTTCCCTAAATATAGCAACACTGAACACTGTAACATCCAATGGTGGGAATGGATTTACAGCTAAATCCTGTTTTGCATAATTTTCTTTAACAGGGGTGAGGGGAATCTACAAGAAAGAAATCCATAGTTTTCCTTGTAAGGTTATATTTTATCCTGTACCTAAACAAAAGAGAAGTAGGAAATAATTACAAAATCTTACACATTTTCATTCCAGTAGCCTTTTATATGTATGTGCTGGAACTCTAAAAGCAGGCACAGCTATGATAATTTGAAAAATAACATTACTGAAACAGTAACATTATAAACCTACAGGTTTACTGACTGCATAAAGCAACATGCATTTTGCTTACTGAAAAATTGTGCATTTAATTCATTAGATTCATCAATCTGAAGAGAAACCAGAGTATTAATCATTATCCTCCCCTTTTTAGGTACAACTAATGGTGCTGTAGTAGTGTTTCCTTCTTATATTTACCTCACGAGAACAATCCAATGTTGTGGGTTGAGCTGAGAGAATGACTGCGCCAAAATTACCCAGCTGGTTTTCATGAAGAACTAAAACTCAGTTTCCTGGTTTCTAGCCCAGTTTAATCATTAAATGAAACTGGTTCTTGAATAATTATCTTTGAAAAATATCTTGTGAATGAAGGCAAATATATGTATTCCAGGACAATGTTGCAGAGGATCCAGTACACACATCCTGGAGATTGAGAAGTTCCCTGAGGATGGGCACCAGCATGAGTCCAAAAGGTTGGAAGAACAAACCACTGATCCCAGGACCTTGAAAATATCTACCTGCAATATCTATCTGAAGAGGCTACTTTTCTATCTGAAAAAAGGCAACTTTTTGGCTTTACTGCAAAGGCAGTGTTATGGTGGGGACATGCTCATTTTGCAACACTAATGGGGAAAAAACAATAAAATCTTTCTAACTGCGTCTACTTTTCCCTTAACTGAAAGACACTGCATTATGAGAGGCTCTAAATAATACTGTAAACGATAAGAGACTAAATGCCGCATTTGAAAATGTTTAGCCATTAAGTGGCAATTGTGCTTGGGGAAAAACGTACTGATTTCTCAGAAATGGAACAGAGTTTGATGTGGATTATATTTTATAATAGTGTTATATGAACCATACCTTTAAAACTAGTAGATCAGTAGTGCTAGCTTCATAGGTGACTTAAAATATTAAATATTTAGATAGATCTCCCCCACCCCCGGTGTTTTGAATTAGTCTTGACTCCTGGTGACTACATGAATGAGTCCAGGCAATTTTCCTGGTAGCAATTTTAGATTGGCCACTGCCTTCCTTCTTGGGATAAGACAGTACAAGTTGCCTCACTGGGTTCATGCCTAAAATAAAACTAGAATTTATGGTCTCCTAGTGCCTCACCTGGATCATTAAATGCCAAATAAAACCATATGCATATTTAATCCAAGTAATAAGTAATTTGTAAATAAGTAAATAAATACTTATTTTAAAAAGCTCATATAGCCATCCTTCTTATATATAATAACACTAAGGAGCTCACAAAGGACAATAAAGCATAAAAGAAAGATAAAACCATCAGCGTCCCATTGGTGTTTAAACCAGATGACAATTGGGAGGCTCACAAATCCAGTCTAGAAAACAATAGTCCTTTTCTAATGTTACTTCCCAGAAACAGTAAGGCATGCTTGCTTTATGATTCAGGAAGCAGACAGCATTAGTAGCCAATGAGTCTCTATGCTCCTGTACAGCCTTCTGTAAAAAAATAATCTAAAATTCTAACATCATGAGATAAGGAGTTGATATGGCTCCATCATGTTTCCTGTATTCTATCATTCTTCCAAGCTAAAGAGCTTTGTCTTTCTTTGCAGAGGCACTGCTCCAGCTTTTTCATTGCCTTTACTGTACCAAACCTACAGTAATTCCAAAATCCCAAAGGTCAGTGAGCAGAACTGTACATAATAATGCAAGGCAAAATTATTGGAATTGCTAGGGAGACAGGTGCAATATAATATAATGTCATCATAAAGCAGTGATGGCAAATCTCTTGGGCTTGGTTGTCAAAAATTTGGAAAATGTTTTAAGTTGATTTTTCTGGTGTGTCTCCTCTGAACAAAAGAGAAACAATTCTCTGTCTCCCCTCCCATCTAGTACACCCTGAATTGCAGAATTTGGCAGCAACATTGAAGCTGGGCCTGAAATATAGGCCTAGGCCTTAACTTCAGCCATATAGCACCCATTGCTGCCACTGAAAAAGGCTGTCTGGTGCCATTCCCAAGAGCTCCCCAGGATCTGCTACATATTCTGTGGTGTGATGATCTGTGGCCTTCATGAGAGAGGCCTCTATGGCCTACCTGGGTTGTATGAGGCCTTAATTTATTAAAGCGCTTTCGAAGAATGCTCTTCTGCAGCTCTGCAGCCTCTGAAAATGGTGCCAAAGGACATCCCGTTCTTGCACAATTTTAAATTGCTCCAGAGATTGTGTGAGAGCACATCCATTCTGGTGGCTCATCAAATATCATGTGTCACTTTTGACACATGTCATATTCATAGGTTTGCCATCACTGCCAAAACAAATCTATGATGAAATTTTAAGTATGGCCTCCTCACAGATTTGTTTTAAGAGATTTGTATTATATTACTCCTACAAGAATTCCAACAAAAGGATCCTTTCACTTTAGCTCAACATTTTAATCAAATTATCTCTATAATGCCAAGATCCCATTTCCAAACACCACTGTCAGTTCAGATCCCATCCAATTAAAGTTTGGATTTGTTTGTGCCAACATACAGCATATTATGAGATTTTGCAAATGGCACTGTGAAACCCATTCAGCCAATTTATCATTAGCCTTTTGGAAAATTTCATAATCCTGAACGTTTTGGTACCATTGGCAAATGAGATATTGTATTGCACTGCTCAGCCTTAACTACAAATTATATTCAATTTAAAAAGCACCAGTCCCAATACTACTCCCTGGAGTAACCCAATATGCACTTCTCCCCAGTATGAGAACTGATTGTTTATTGCTGCTGTTACAGCTGTAATTTCTATGAAAAGAACTGTTCTATTATCCAGTGCAGGTGAGTTTTTTAGGAGCCTTTGGTGACAGACTGTCACAGGCTTTTTTGGATTCCAAATATATAGCATCTGTTAACCGTCGTTGTCAATGGGAGAACATTAAACTTTGCAGAAATATCTTTTTTTCTTTTCAGCAAAGCTCATTCCACCATGTATTTTCTCTTTAGTAATACTTTGTACTACTTTGCCAAGAAGAGATACTAAGGTAAGAATACTACCTTAGCATCTTGATCCCTTTTATAATATTGGAGTAAGATTATCTGTTTTCTAAGCTGCAGAAATCAGTGTGATGTTAACATGAAGTTGGATATTTTTGTGAAAAACTCACACTATTCCAATTCAACTGTTATTTATTTTTTCCTTTATGCACTGTTAATATTAAGTTATTTCCATTTTTATTTACACTTCTAATCAGCTATTCTGACAAACACTGCCACTGAAGAAGCTCACCCAAATTATTACAACCACTAGCATAGCAAAGGTCCTAACTGCAAATTACAGGCTATGTAGGGCAAGAAGAAATATAAATTTAAGGGACTGAGAACAAAGGCAGTAGTAAAGCTAAAACTAAGTGGAAAGCTATAAATATTCATTTATCATGTTTTTATTTTATGTAAGGTAATTTTAATCATATTTAAAATACAGGATGATCAAATATAAACCAATCAGAACTGTACATAAGATTCCAATAATGACTGCAACTTTTATTAGTGCAAGGACTAAAATGCAGTTATCTGATATGCAGATACTGAGATCCCAAGCAGAAAAGGTGCTTCTGAAAGACATATTTGATGCACGCGTCAGCACTTTTTTTTTTTTTTTTAAGAAAGCTGTACCTTATTCTCAACTTGTTTGGCAGCTGTGTGGTCTCAGGAAAGCAAGTGTTTGAGTTACATCTTGTTCTTGCTCTACTAATTCAAATATGAATGAGCCCAGGAAAATGCATGGCTTTTTTTGGATGGTGACACCAAGAGCAGAAAGTCTCCCCATAAGCTCTACAAAGCATTTTTCAACTTGAGAACTCAGCAGTTGCACCTCTCTTGTGAGGTCGTATTATTTTCAATATCCTAGTTACATTAAATATGGAATTTGTTTTTACACCTAGTACAACATATATGAATAAATATTTCACTGATCTAACCATTAGGATCTTCACTGATCTAACCACTAGGTAAATTTAATCTACCGATTCACTAATCTAACCACTATGATCTTCAACTAAAGCTGTCTTGAGTTCTACTTATTGGTATTGGAATTAACTTTTTCAATGAATTTTTTGGCAGATCCACCCAGTTTGAAGGCATTTCTTTAGCATTATTTGTAGTGTATTTTTTAACTTTTCCTGAATAATGTATTGTCATTACAAACTAGGCTATCTAAATAATCATTATTAATATATTAAATAGAACAATCTCAAAACTTTCCTTTGCTTGCTCAGAACAATCTTTCATTGCCTGATGCTCTCTAGATAACTTTGCAATCCTTAAAATTCTTATGGGCAGCTGAGAGAAAAGATTAGAATTGGAATGGGAAAAATAACTTTTAAAATAATGTGCTTTTAAAGTAATTCCTTCCAGACTTTAGTTTAGAATCATGATGCCTTCTTCAGACATTGCCACTTTTCTATTCCATTTAATTCCTTAACTACAATTTTATTTTTTTTGTTATTTGAAGGAAAGCAAATTTAATCCAAAACAACCATATATAATTGGACAAAGTGCACTGTAGCTATGGAATGATGCAGCTGGGAGCAGTTTCACTATTAATTTGAAATATGAGTATTAATTAAGAAGTGTAAATGAAGAATTTAATAAAAACATTTACAACTAGAACTGCTAGTTTTATTAAATATCCCCGCAAAATATCTTTCTACTGTCTTAACTTTTTCTTTATTCTATATTGTGGAATTAAGACATTTTAATATTACTGGTCCTCTACCATAACTGTAATTTGTCTGATGTAAAAAATCAACATTTTCTGTCTGCTTTTCAAAGTTTAAATGGAAATTTATAATTTGTAAAATTCGATTTTGAAATCCAAGTTAAAAGTATCTCATCACCTGCCATTTCCAGTCAAAATAGCTTGGTATTATCAAATTTTCATTTTTACATGAAATAACATAACTGTGTTTTGTTAAATTTATATTGTTTTAAAGCAAAAACACCATTATGAATCAACTTCTTAAAAGACTGCTTATTGACAACATTCCAGTTTTGGTATTTCAGCTGTATTGTTGTTTATTTAGCTCTGTAAATATTTGAAATATAGTACCATTCTGACTATTCAAATATATTTTATAAATCAAACATTATCTCTGAATTTCTTATCAAATTAATTTGGAAATTAGGAGTAATTAAAACTAAAGCACATTCTTTGCAGACTAGCATACTGATATTATGTTAGTGCTTGACCTGAGCAACAAATACAAACAATTGTATCAATAAGAGTTTCATATCCTCATGGTGAACATACATGGCCATTCTGCTATAATAAAGTCACTGCAAATTTTCTACAAAAAAAAACACAACAATGGAATGTCTCCAAGAAAATTGACTTGTTCAGCATCTATAAAATAGAACATATACTGATATTCCTTTTAAGCAAGCAACTGCAATGTTGCTATGAATACAACCCGACTATTTGGTATTACTGTCAGGTGATGCCTCATAAGTGAGATTTCCTAATACATGCATAGCAGACCAGTAAGTAAGATGTATCTAACTACAGATAGAAGGTGCTCTCCAATATAACTATATTTATGCAAGTGCTGGTAGGTACTGAGAAAGGATTGGGATTACAAATATAGCAGTCCCATTATTCAGATCTGGTGTGAATTTTCCATTTTCCCTCTCCAATTTCATATGCATTTTATGGCATTAAAAATTGCGAGAGTTATAAAAAGAGCAATTCTTTCATTGAGATGTGTTGTCACTACTGAACTAAGTGACTAAATGCGCTTTTTAAAAATTATGTTAGTACAATGTAAGGAAATTAATTTGCATAGCAGGTTCACACCTTAAAAATTGGATTGTTTCTTTTCTATGGAAATTACAACAAATGATCTTTTTTAAAAAGCTTTTTATTTTATTTTAAATACAAACAATTCATCTTCCATTTAACAGTGTGTCGCCTGTGTACAAATATCTTGTGCAATAGTAATTAAAATTTACAGCCATATTCATTACTTTGGTATTAATTTTCTATTCTTATCTTGTTCTTATCTTATTCATATACATAATATCTCTATCACTGTAACGCTCCTCTTCTTAACATATTTAATTCTATTAACATATTTTCTATTTTCTCCCACTAATCTATTAGCTATTTCTAGCTTTCATATTTTTTTCTCTAGCCATCGATAAAATAATTCCCATATTTTGTAATATTCAGTTTGCTCCTTCTCTTTAATTACACGTGTTAATCTATTGATTTCTGCACATTCTAATATTTTCCTGATCATATTTTCATCGGTAGGAATCTCTTCACTTTTCCAATTTTGAGCAAATACAATTCTAGCTGCAGTTAATACATGGATAATCAAATATACATTCTCTACTAGTAAATGGTCTTACATCATTGTTCTTGAGACATCTCATGGTCTAGTTTTAAAGAATTATTAGCCAAGTTGTATCATACTTTATAATAAGAAGCAAAAGGGCGTTGGTATTTACCTGATATGCCCGTTGTCTGTGAGCTGTGAAGAACATCCAGTAGTGGGAGGTGCTTCACTCTCTGGTGCAATAGGCTGGGCTTAATTACAAGGATGCTCCTCCTCCTCCACAGGAGTCCTCCCTAGCGTCCCCCAGTTTTGATGAAGTCGAAGTGAAGAAACCTTCATATCCTTCACCCTGTCTAACCGTTGGCTGGAATAGGACTCCACCAGATGGAATTTGGGTGGGGCTGGATGCTCTTCACAGCTCACAGAGAAAGGGCGTATCAGGTAAGTACCAACACTCTTTCTCCAATAAGTTGTTCAGAGCATCCAGTAGTGGGACATACTAAAGCTTGGCTTGTCCTACTGGAGGGCCTCTGTCAGGTGTGGAGTCCTCTCCTGGCCCCCGTGGACCCGTTGCAAAACTCTCCTACCAAAAGAAGCCTCTGCTGAGGCAAAGACATCTATTTTATAGTGGCTAATGAAGGGTGATGGAGAGGCCCAAGTTGCCGCTCAACAAATTTCTGTTATTGGCGCTTGTGTGGCCCACGCCACTGACATTGCAGTATTCCTGGTAGAATGCAGTTATGCTTCTGGGCACTGGTAATAATTGAGACTTGTACGCCTTAGCAATCGCAGCTCTCAGCCACCTGCTGATTGTCAAAGAGGAGACCTTGTGCCCTTGAGTGATAGGTTGAAAGGAAAAGAAGAGAGCCTCCGTTTTTCTGAAAGGTGTCGTACGGTGTAAATACATACGTAGAGCATGTCTCACGTCAAGACAATGCCAATGGTGTTCAAGATCCTGAGTTGGCCTTGGACAAAAGTATGGAAGGATTAGTTCCTGTGCCCTGTGGAAAGCTGAATCAATTTTGGGGATGAACGTTGGATGGAACGTTCCATAGTCTGTTGGAATGAAAAATACAGAGGTCTTATCTGACTGATAAGGCGGCTAGTTCTGAGATTTGTCTCACTGATGTTATTGCTACTAAGAAAACTACCTTGTATGTTAGAAAGTAGAGACTCGTAGTTTTCAGGGGCTCAAAGGGGAAATTTGTGAGTGTGGCAAGAACCCTGTTAAAGTCCCAAGTTGGATAATGGTGCACTACAGGGGGCTGTAAATTTGTGGCACCACGAATAAAGCTGCGTATGCGTGGGTGATGTGAGATGGACCGCAGATCTCCCCAGGTGACGACCGAAGCTAGGGCCATCACTTGCCTTCACAAGGTGTTCAGTGAGAGGCCCTTGTTGAGGCCTTCTTGTAAGAACTCCAATATTTGTGCTACTGATGGAGAGGTGGGGTCGATGCGAGATTTAACACACCATCTACAAAAAATAGTCCATGTGGCATTGTATATACGATTTGTTGAAAGGCGCCTAGCCTCCTGTATGGTGGAGATGTCTTTGTTTGAAAGATTCTCGCTTTTCAGACATCTCCGTTCAACCTCCATATGTGATGACCCGTAGTCTCTCAAAATAATGCAAAACCCAAAACATACATTAAAGTCCGGTAAGGCCTTCAACTTAACTTCACTGTTTTATTAGGCACAGTTTAAAGCCACAAAAGTAAATAATGAGGCAAAAAGAAAACCAAAAGAAACCGCATTGACGAGAGTTCCAAAGCAAGCCAAGATAACTAATCATAAACTCCAGGAAAATAACCAAGGAGAGTCCATGGAAAGAACGCCAGCAAAGATAAACCTCTTTCAAAGTAAACACTAAACTTTGACTCCAGCAATTCTAACTGCACAGTACAAACTTATATACATAGCTCCCAGCTGCAAGCCACGAGGAGGATCATGGTAATATCCTCTTGAGTAGACCTCACGTTTCCCTGATCCTCTCCTCCCTGCGTGACCTAGGATGGATAGGGGATGGGCCTGGATCCTCCTCTGACTGCTCAGCCGGCCTCTGCCCTTCTCCAGCCTCCTCCACCACCTCTGGAGCCACACTCCTACTCCCTGTTGGCTGTTCCTCCTCTTCCTCAGAGTCAGTCTCCACCAGGGGCATGACACCATACGGCAAGGTGGAGCTATTGAGGGTCTGGAAGTTGAACCGGACCCTGGATGAGCGAGACTCTGTCCGGCGGAATTCTCCATGGTTCTGCTGATGACAAATCCCTGAGATCTGCGAACCACAGCCATCTGGGCCAGTATGGTGCCACCAACAAAAATTCTACTCTCTCTTCCAGAAGTGTCTGGATCACCTTGGCAATCACTGGAAGTGGAGGGAATGCATAAAGAAGACCTGGGGGCCAACGGCAGCAGAGAGCATTGACGTTTTCTGTTTTCTGAGACGGGTACCTGGAGATGAACCTCGGCAGTTGAGAGTTGAGGTGAACAAATCTATGACTGGTTGACCGAATCTCAGGCCACCTCTTGAAACAGACTCAGATGCGGGTGCTACTCCACCTGATTGACCGTGGCCCTGCTCAACCAGTCTGCCTGGGTGTTTGACAGGCCTGATATGTGCTCCGCCCTGATGGAGAGCAGGTTGTTTTCTGTCCAAAAGCACAATCTCTCCACTTCCCTCATGAGTTGTCTCGAATGTGTGCCCCCGTCTGTTTATGTGGGCCTTTGTTGTAACATTGTTGGTCAAGATAAGAACGTGCTGGTTCCGAATTTGTGGAAGGAAGCTGCTAAGAGCCAGATAGACTGCTCTGAGCTCCAGCCAATATATGCTACACAATTGTTCTATGGAGGACCAATGACCTAGAACTGTGAGGGACTGGCAGTGTGCTCCCCATCCAAACAGGCTGGCATCTGTTGTGATGGTAAATCTGTGGGGTTCCTTGAAATGGCAACCCTTGTTGATGATTGGCCTGGTCCACCAGTGAAGGGATATGAGGACCTTTGATGGTACGGTGACCCGGGACTTGGAATTGCTTCTTCCTAACCGCTGGTACAAAAGCAAGAACCATTGCAGGGATCTGGCATGCAGCCAAGCCCAGGGAATAATAGTGATGCATGAGATAATTTTCCCCAATAATTTAGATAAGTTGGCCAGAGATACCCGCTTGAACGTCCTGATCTCTTGAGCTAATTGTCGTATGCTCTCTTGCCTATCTGGTGAGAGAAAAACCTTTCCTTCTAGAGCAGGGGTGGGCAAACTACGGCCCGCGGGCCACATCCGGCCCGTTGGTCTGTCCAATCCGCCCGCCCCTGAAAAAAAATCGCTGAGCATGGCGTATTGCCCTGTGCCGCGTGGCCCCCAAAGCTGCAAAACAGTGTGGAGCGCTCTCGGGTAGGAAAGAAAAGAACTTTGCAAAGGCCTCGGCTGGGAGTTCGAAATCACCTTCGAGTGCGACCTCTCCGAAGGTGAGTCCCCGCCGATCCCCTTTTTTTCCGGGGCTTCCAGGCTTAAACTTTGCAAAGGCAAAGTTTGCAGGCTGGAGCGTCTTCCTGCCGAGGAGTGGAAGGGTTCTGCCCGGCAGGTGGGCGGGCTGCTTAAACTTTGCTCGGGCGGCACTTTAAAGCCTGCTCCCAGCCCCTAGCAACTTCCCAGCAACTTCCGGCTTCCTTTTTCCTTGCGGGCGCTCGCCTGGCCCCGAGCCGCGGGCGGAGGGGAAGCCCGGCGGGCGGGCGGGCGGGCTGCTTGGAGGAGGCGACCCGGCGGTGCTCCGGCAGCAGCAACAGGCAGTTCCGCCCGGGCTCTGCTCAGGTGTCCAGCTGGGGCTGTCAGGAGTTGCTACCGCCGGCGCAGCTCCGCGCGGCTCCAGTCCCGTGTTGCCTTGGGAAGGAAAAGGCAAAACCAGGAGCCGCTGAGCCTGAGCCTCCGGTGCCGCTGCTCCCGTTGCAAAGCACCACCGCGGCTCTTCCTTTTGCCTTTCCTTCCCAAGGCAGCGCGGACTGGAGCCGCGCCGGCGGTAGCAACTCCTGACTCAGGGGGCCTCCGAGGGGAGGGGAAGGAGGAGAAGAGGGGAGGGAAGGGTGGGGGCGATTCCCCAAAATCTTGTGCTGACCCGCCCGTCTGTCAAATTTTAAAAGTCAATGCGGCCCCCGAGCCAAAAAGTTTGCCCACCCCTGTTCTAGAGTGTCTACAACTGAATCAATTGAGTTGATTGAATTAAATGACGCTTTGCACAGTTTATTGAAAAACCGTGTTGTTCTAGGGTCTTCAATGTGATCTGAGTATCTATAACTGCTTGTTGGGTGGATGCTGGCAAAAGTAAGATTTCATCAAGATAGCACTGTAGCCAGACGGGTCTACCTCTGAGATGGGCAAGAACCTTTGTAAAGGTCCTGGGGTGGAGGCTGCGATAGAGCAGGAAATAGAGCAGGTTGAGGCGTTTAAAATTGCTCTCCACCCCCACCCACCCCCGAACTCTTCGGAACAACAAAAAGATGTGAGTAAAATCCTTGCCCTCGCTGGTTTGGAGCCACTGGTTGAATGGCTCGAATCTCCAGTAAATGATGAATATCCTCCATAAGAGGATGCCTCCATAAGAGGATCTCTAGAAGAAAGGCATGCCAAGAAGAAGTTTGGGGGAGTGGATTGAAATTCTAGTGCTAGGCTGAATCTAATGGTCTCTCTGACCCAGGCATCTGAGGTTGAAGAGTCCCATTGGTCTGTGAAGAGTTTAAGCCATCCACCAATGGGAACGTAAGTAATGGTCCTATTTGGGGTGGCAGAATGACCTGTTTCCTGCCCCTTGGAAAGGTCTCTTGGCTTGCCCTCCCCTCCTGCTCCTGTCCCCAAAGTTGATTCTGACTGTTGCCCTGGTCTAAATCCAGAGGGTCTCTGGAATCTTGGGGAATATGGTCCCTGATAGAAGGGACGAAAGGAACCCCTCCAAAAGGACTATTTCTGCTATCTGGTTTTCAAAAAAGAGAGGGGAGGAACTTTTTCTTATTTCTCGTTTCAATCAGTAGCGGATCAAGGGCAGAGCCAAACAACTTGTCTCGCAAAATGGGGGATGAGGCAAACTTCCACTTGTTCTTTGTGTCAACTTGCCAGTGTCTTAGCCATAGCAATTGCTGTGCTGTAACCTGGGATGCTATGGTTCTTGATGAAAACTTAAATGCATTGAATGTTGCGTCCGCAGAGAATTCTGCAGCTGCGATCAGTTTGGTTATGTCCTGATGCACCCTTATATTAGAGGTCAGTATGGTTTCCCTTAGGTGACAGAGCCACCTAAGGGAGGATCTTGTAAAAAAAAGGATGCTGCCGTGGCCACTCTTATGCCCCACGCATCTGACTGATGTTGTTCTGACCCAAACCTGGTTCCAAGAGAGCAAACACAAGACAAAGGCAGCAGTATAATCTGTTTAAGTTTCAGCTAAGAATCCTGTTTCTTCACAGACAAAAGGCTGCTTCCAACTAATTACCTCCTACAAGAAAGAGCCTTGTCAAGTTTTTTCAAGTCTGACCAAAAACAGATAAGAAATAATGTACAAGAGTCTTCAAATACCAACTGTAATGTCCACGAGGCTGAGTTCAAAACTTATTTGCCTTCTGGAAAGGAGGTTAGTTTCACAGCTGGCTTTTATTTTCTTGAAGGAGGAGCCATTACCTTGCAGCCTTACTCCTGAGTTGCCCATGCTGTTGTAACTGTTCTTTCCTTTGAGCAGTCCTGCGCCCACGTACACTTGGCACAGGCTCCTCGGGAACCTCCTCATCACTGCTGCCAGCCCCCACAATCTCTGAAGGCAGCAATCCACTCCCTAATGATCCTGGCCCCTCATCTGAGTCCTCACTCTCCTCAGCCGTCTGCACCTGTTGCCGGCTAACCACAACAGATGTGCCTTACGAAGAGCTAACTCAGCTCTCTTGTCCTCCGGTTTAAGCGCCTCCTCTGCTTCACTGGGAATAGTGGAGGGGGACGCTAAGGCTACTACAGGGTCGTCAACCTCTGGGGTGTTCAGGGAGTTAGAGAATTCTGATGCCAGATTGTAAAACTTCCTGTCGTATCCCATGGGGGCTAGGTACACCGCTGTGGAAGCCCATTGTTTTTGTACCAAGTCCGAGAACATGTGCAGGACTGGAATTACGTCCACCTTGGCAACCGGTTGGGAAACATTAAATCCTCTGACTTCTCCTGCAACACTGCTGGTTGGGCAGAGGGGGTCTATTTGTCCAGGCGTGCAGTGTTTTTAGCCTTGAACAAGAGGAACTTAAATAATTGAGGGCAGAACACACCTGTAAATGTTGGTTGATCAGGAATGAGGCCCTCATCATCCAACATGCCCCCTTCTAGGGGATCCATCTCTGATAGGGCCAGGTCACTGTTGTGTGCTGACCCTGACTAGAGTTGTTCCATTTGGTCAATTGGCCTTCCTCATCTTGTAAGCCCTGGAGAGGTATGTCTGGGATCACAGAAATCTCCCCTTGGAGATGTACCTGAGGGTAGTGCTGTTCCATCCTGCTTGGCAGCCGTAATGATTGGGAATTGCAATCAAAATTTGCAGGCTGCTGCCTAGCCAGAACGGTCTGCTGCACCCCTGCTGCAATACTTTGTCATACTGCCAGTTGCATCCAAGCTCTCATCCTCACGGGGATCTCATCCGGGAGGGCCTCCTCTTGATGAAGTCTGGCCGCTGTTGGGGTAAATGTGGCCTTGGGGGCCCTTCATGTAACTGGTGCTACCCTTGAGGTGCTAGGTTGTACTTGTGAAGCCACACTGTGCCAGGATGGCATGGACAGATCCAGAAGAGGTGGCGGAGGGGGTCTTGGAGCCTGTTTTGGTCTAGAGGAAGATGAAGCCTGAGAGTTTCTCTCAGCCTCCCACATGCACTTTTTCATGTGCTTTTCCAGTGCATTCTAGTGCCTTTTGGCATCTTTCTCTGTGGCCTTGGAAGTTCCTTGGGACTGTTTTGACTTGCTCTGGGTTTTAAACATGACCTTTGAGGCTGATGCTCTAGAGCTACTACCGCTTGCCATTGTGACAGAAGGGTTACAGTATAACCATTAATAGAGGCTATAATGTTGGATGGTTGGCATGCCCAGGGGCCTGTTCCAGGGATGGACAAGGAACCTTTAATAACAATGCTCCCCCTCTTTATGTTAATTTTATATTATAATTTTTATTAATATTAATTTTTAAATTAAAAATATATTGTCCATCAATAATACAGTTAATTAATTATATTTGTGCTGAATATTGCCAGATTAGCCAAATTTGAGAACACCTAACATGCCAGAAGGAAAGAAAAACTGCTGTTGAATTTGCTGGCCTACAACAGCTGCCCTGCACAGGCGGACTCAGGCCTTGGTGCTCACTGTTGTGCTGCTGGATCAGTTGGCCTGTGAGGGCTAAGCCAACTAATTTCCTGCTCAAAGGGTCCCGAGAATGGGGAAAAACAGAGTTCTAAATTCCCCTGGGTTCCTGAGAACCCTACTTGGGGACAATGCCTCTCACAAACCTGCAATATGAATTACAGAGCACTACCACGCGGTCTAAGAATAGCACGATGGTGCCGGCAGTTAATTTTGGTGCACGAAGACCAGGCCAGCAGTAATCCCATGCCATGTGAGGAATTCGTCTCAAACGGCTTCCCTCAGCAAAGATAAACGGTGAGGAGGGGTAAAACAGGTGCTGATGCCCCATCCCAAGTGGCATTCTCTGCAGGGAGAATAAAAGCCTCGGGCCATTTGAATCAAGCTGCACCAATTGGAACAGCGCAGTTAGCACGGAAGTCACTATGGCAAGGGCTAGTTTCTTTGGGCTGGGGGAGACACGGTTTGAAGGCCGTTGCCTCCAACTGCGCTGCCCTGATGTTGGAGCACGGCCGAGAACCGCGGTACCCTTTTGGCCCTGGGTGACTTGCGCCTTGAGGGATAGATTTGTTTTTCAACCTGAGGTTTTTGTGTCTTTGCCCTGTTCCGCAGGAAAGAATAAGCTGCCTTACTGGGCTGGCAAAACTGGGGGCGGGGTCGTGGAGGAGGAGCGCCGCTAGCCCACCTATTCCAACGAGACTGAACAACTCCCACACTGATGCTCTGAACGCTTATGGAGAAAATGAGAAAAAAAATAAAGCTGCCCCCCCCTGACCCTCCTGATGATCCTGTCCTTCTCCCTATCCAGAAATATCTAATATTTGGCTGAATCAAAGGTTCACAACGAGCTCAAATCTCTGCCAATGAAATTGTTGCAAAATTTCCCAGAACCTGACTTTTTCAAACTTAATAGAATAGGTAATCAACTGCATTCTAATTTAACCTATACATATCAATTGCAACCTTGTATTGTTTTTTCAGAAGCTCTTGGTTACCTAGATGTATTGGCCGAATGATTTCCAATAACTTCGGGCAGCTCACTGTCAAGAAAAGCAATGTTCTTTTTTGTTTTTACTCCATCCTATTTACTTTCCAGAATTCCTTCTGGTAGATAAGCTGCTATCTAAGTTTGTTGAATAAATACATATTCATATAAACAGCTTCAACTTGGCATGTTTTATAGTTATTTTATATTTATTGTGATTCATACAAATACTGCATGGTAAAGGTCTGATGTACAATCACTGGTATCTCTAGATGTAGCTTAAGAAAGCTATATAATACATGATGTTGTAAAAATTGCTGTTACTCAATGTAAGCGGCAGTGAGTTTGATGGCCCTGTAGTCTGATAATAAAAGCCAGTTTATTCCTGCAAAGTACCAATTACAATCTTGACATTTCAGATATCCTTTTAAAGCATAAGAACAAATTGAGCCACAGAACTATGCATAACAGGGTCCACAAGTTACACTAAAAGCCACTCCAAAAGTGGATAAATTGGAACCCAATAGTAGACAGATGTAGGCCATAAAGGTAGACATATCCACAAGCAACTTCTTTAAAACATTATACCAAACTAGAAAATACAAATGTTTAAGTCTATAAACACCTAGCAAAATGAACAATAGATAAGTAGGATCAACTATGTAATGCATTGTATAAAATTAATTTTAAAATATAATTTCCATTCCCCTCCCTGATAAAAGATATCAAAAGATTGTTACTTATGTCTTCCTCCTTTTTCTTTTTACACAAAATGCTCATTTTAGATACAGAACATACATGCTCTCTCACACACACGACTACTGTTTGTATCCTCACTTTCTTAAAAATAACAAATAACATTTGTTATTTTCCCTATACCTAGCACACTTGAAAAAAAGAATGTTTAAACTTTCCCATTTCATGAAAGTAAAACAAAAAGCTTTAAAAACAAAACCAGGAAATAACTCAGGAACCTCCTGCATTTTTATGCTCTATGTAAAATCCTGGGATTTATTCCTTCTTCTGATTGATCATGCAAGTAAGAAGCTCAGTAGCAGCACACCAAATCCACAAATTCTTGTTTTCTCTCTCTGCGTTTCTCTGCCTCTCTGAAGAAAAACCCAAACTCCAAACTATGAGATGTGGAAAAGAAAAACCAGCAACAACAAACACCTCTAAGGAGATGCTCTAGAAAGAAGCTGTGTGGGAAGGCAGATGCTTTCTGTAGGCTGCTCTACTTTGCAGGCAGACAAAATGTCTCTGGAGATTTTGTGAGGATGAAAAAAGGAGGGCAGGACGGATGAAGACAGGCAGAGAAACACCAAGTGAGAATAGAATATAACTTTATTATGGTCTTAGACCAGCAATAGACATCACTATTTACAATATATATATATAATACTGACACATTATAATACATTAATAGTGGATAAAAACATCCGTTAAGAAAATACATGTTCTCAAACAGTTAAGGGGCACTCCCTGGTTTATATGAGTGTAGAGCCAATAAGTATGTGTGCAAATATCATTTTCCAAAGATTGTTCTATTTCCAAAAATTGGCACAAATTGACAGCTATAATTCTGTAACCATTTTTTTTCTAGACATTGCAGCAACATAGAATTTTGCCACTGCATGCGTAATATCTGGGTTTGAGTCCTGGAGGAGAAAGCCTACATAAAAATTGTCTGCCCCCCCTGGCAATCTCTCTAGTATGGGGAGAATATACAATGACCCATAAACTCTGTATAACTCACAGTACAATAAAACATGTGAGGTATCTTCAACTTCTCCTTTACCACATATACATACCCATTCTGCTATTGGTGTTTTCTTATACCTGCCCTGAAAGAGTGCTGATGGGAGAATATTAAATCTGTCTCTGAATAATGCTATTCTTTGTTTTGGGAAGATCAGATCATTTAGATATCTTGCCGATTCCCACACTGATTGATTCTGTCCCTGCTGTGGCAAGCCAGCCTATTTAGTTCTTCTTGGAACTCCATGTCCTTCATTCTATTGATTACTACTTGCTTTGCTTGGTCAAAGCTTAGGGACATTAAGAATACTGGTGAGAGCCCATAGGAGCCCAGCTTGTGGTCTATTACCTGTTTCCAACGAAGGGGTAGTTATCAGTCAGTACTAGCGGGGTCAGTCCCTCTGGAAAGAAATGCATTTTTAGCCAATGAATGATCATCATCTTCCAGGCTCTTACCTGAATTTGAGGCATGCCTATCTCGATTCTTAACTGGGCATTTGGAGTTCTTTTGGGTGCAGGAATTTGGTTTGTATAGGTTCTAGCAAGTCTTTTTTGTTGTTGTTGTTGCAAGGATTCCTGTTTGTGCCTCATATAGAATTTGTGCCAATGTTTTGGCCTCAAAAAGTTTTAAGGCCGCAGGTACTAATTGCCCTCCACCGGTGTAAAAAAAATGTTTAATTGCATTTGAGGACCTATAGGCTGCTTGCAATGTGATCCAGATGTGCCTTCCATGTCCCTTGTGAGTGGAAAACCATCCCAAGGTATCTGAATGTCCTAACCTGTTCTAAACTGTGTCCTTCTATTTTCCAGGAATATTGTTCTAGGTCTTTTAGCAAAAACTAAAACTTTTGATTTATCAAAGTTAAGTACCAGCTTATTCTGTCTACAATATTCAAGTGTTGCCGTAAATGCTCTCTTCAGTCCTCTGGGAATTTGTGAAATTATAGCACCATTGTCGGCATATAGGAGAATCGGAATTTTAGGTTGTGCTACATTAGGAGGATGTCAATCAGGATTCTGTAAGAGATTGATCAGGGGGTTAATGTAGAAGTTAAAAAGGGAGAGGGATAGGATGCAATCCTGCTGTACCCCTTTTTGTACCCTTACTGGACCGGTTAAAGTCCCTTGAGGATTATACCTAACTTTCAAGGTGGAATTAGCATACAATTTTTGTATGAGGAAAAGGAGGCGTTTATCGATGGCAATGTGTTTTAATTTCTCCCAGAGGGTGTTCCTGTATATTGAGTCGAAGGCCTGCTTAAAATCAAGGAAGGCCACGAAAACAGAGGTTTTTTTTTATTTGTGTATGTTTGAACCAGATGGTGAAGTACCAAGATATGATCCACCGTAGATCTTCCTTCTCTAAAACTAGCTTGCTCATCTTTGATAATCCCCCCCAGAAATTAGCCAATCCTGAAGTTTATAGTTTAGGTGTTTGGCATACAATTTACTAATAACACTCAGAAGGCTAATAGGTCTATAATTGCCTGGGTCATTTCTATTACCTTTTTTATAAATTGGTATGATAATTGCTAATCCCCAATCTCTTGGCATACGGCCAGTTTTATCAATCAATGTAAATGGAGATGCTAAAAGTGGAGCCCACCAACTGGCATTCTTTTTGATTATTTCTGGCAGGACATTATCAGCACCTGGTGCCTTATTAGCCTTGAGGACTCTGATCAACCAGGATATCTCTCCTGGTGTAACCAGGGGCCAGTAAGGAGTTTGGTCCAAACTAATTTGGCTCTTCTTAGTTACATAGTCAGGGTCTGTATATAGCTCTCTAAAATATTCTTCCCAGGCAGACCAAGTAAGAAAAACATGGGCTCTGCAAGGGTAGAAATGTTGGAGGGATGTTGGGTTAATGAATGAAGAAATCAAAGAGATGGGAAGAAAGGGCGCTGAAAGAGAGACAAAATAGGTAGGAGATATTACAAAAAAATAAGCAGAAAATATAACATACACCCAGAAAGAGAATGACAAGATTATTAGAGAGCTGAAAAGTTAAGAAAAAGGTGCTAAGGGACAGTAGCAGTGACAGAAAATGTAGTTTCCACAAATTGTTATCCACATCTTGACTGGTTATCTCTTTGTCTGCCTGCCGGTCTAGTTTAGAATCTGCCTTACTCCAGAATAAATTTAGGAGGATTATACTTAAAATAGAAAACTAATGGACTTCCAGTTTGAGCTTCTTCGGCGACAGACTAAAACCTCGTCTCTGCGAGGCTTCGATCCGTGCTCGCCGTTGGAGCGCCCCGAGCCGGCTGGTTTTGGGGCTAAGCCACCCCGTAGAGGTGGTGAAGAGGGGGGAGACTGCCTGCAGGGTTGAGGAGAGCCGCATCTCTCCTCCCCAGCTGGCCATTACTCCCTTTCCCGAAGGCGGTTGTAGCGGTGGTCAGAAATGGCCACCACAAAGAAGACTCGACCGGAAAAGAATGTGCAGGAGGAAGATAAGAAGAGAAAGTTTTGGTTGACCAGGTCAAACAGCAAAAGCAACAAATAACGTACCCTGGAATTGAAACATTGTTCCCTAAGAAGATTTTTAAGCTGCGAGGGAGAGAGAAAAGGGAAAAGATTTGGTGTTTTTTTTTTCTCCTTTTCCTATACTGACAGCTAAGAGACTTAAGCAAGAAATTGGAAAAAAATCCACTTTGACATTAATAGGCATTTAATGCTGAAAATAAAAAGTCAAAGGGATAATAAAGATTTCTGGATAATCAAAAGCTTTTGAAAACAGGAAAGGAGAGAAAAGAATAAAGGGCAGGATCTGGAAGGGAGGAGACTGCCTGGAATTAAAAAGAACTTACAGCAAAATCTCAACAAGACTTCCAAAAGATACATTTTAACTGAAATATCGCAACAAAAACCCCAGGAAGAGAAAGTGGAAAAAGAAGTAAGAAGAAATAACTTTGGACTATTTGGATTACTTGATGATTTCTGGATTTTGGTTATTTTATTTGAATGACTAAAATCAATTGGGTGGTTGTTTAAAACTGTTTAAAATGGCTCCACTTTTAGAAGAACTGAAAATGGAACTTAAAAAGTGCAAAGAAGATGCACAAGAAGGGAGAGGTTCTTTTGGCTTCGTATTTCAGTTTTTAGAAATGGAGATTTGGAATTATGAGAAACAACAAGAAATGCCTGCAGAACAAGAAGATTTTGACAACGAAGAAGCCATCTTTAATGAACAAGTAATCTTAGGTGAGGGGAAAAAAGGAAAGGGGGGAAAGAGAATGGAAAGTTTAAGACTGGGAAAAACAACTCCCCCCCCAAAAAAAAAATAGAGTGAAAAATAAGTATAAAATCAGAAAGCAACAGAAGAGGGAAATGCAGAAGAGAGAATTAGCAGTAGAGAAACAAGGGGGTAAAAAGGGGGAGGAGAAGATGAGAGGAAAGAAAGAAAGGAAAAGAAGTTATAAAGGACAGAAACAAAATATAGAGAAACAGGGCCTATTTAGAGATAATGGGTGAAAATTTAATGGAAAAGGGGATTCTGCAAAGGTACATAAGATAGTATTGTTATATTAGAAACAGAAATAATTTTAGAAAATATGAAACAATGTATGATTAAAATGTTTGATAAAATAGCTATCGTAATTCAGTGGAATGCTTGTCAATAAATAAATGTAACAAAATGAATATTTAATGATTTACAAAACATATGTGAAGAGAAATAAGGGAAAAATTAATTATGGAGATTATATGTGTCTTTAAGGAAGTATGATATTTAATTGAAAAGAAGTGTTAAAGATGTTAAGATTTTAATGATTATTAATGATAGAACTGAATTGGAATGGAATGAGGGTTTATAATTACATATATTTATAATCTTTTTTAAAAAAGAATATAGTGTGTATTATAAGAATGTACCAAGCAGAATTCGATTGGAAGTTATGTATTATGTATTATATTGAAGGTCATATCTTTGAGGTATATATTGAAGTTTAAATAAGAGTTGAATGGATCTAATTAAAAGATATAAAGGTGTCACACTCCAATTAGTAACTACAGGAGAAAATTTGTTTAATGAGAAAAGATAATATGAAATTGAAACAGAACAGACAAAAGTATAAATATAATGATTTGAATTGAGATGAGACAATCAAAATAAAATTGATAAAATTAAAAGAGGGGAAAAACTATATAGAAAATGTAGAATAGTATAAGATATGGAATAGAACACAAAAAGGAGCATGAAATTGAGTTTTGTGTCTGTATAAAGAGGTTCAACCCGGGACCATGCTATTTTCAAAAAAGATGTTTTACTTGTATTTTGTATGTGTGAAAACCCAAATAAAACTTTATTAAAAATTTTTTTAAAAAATAGAAAACTAATAAAAAAAGAATCTAAGAGTCCAGACAAACCATGCAATGCAGAGTTTCATAATACCCTATCCCAAGGCATGGGGAAATTAAAATATTTCTGGAACACAGTCAGATGGAAGCCAAATAGATCTCAGGGAGATATCTTTCTAGAATGCAGAAGGCATTCTGATCTCAATATACTGCATTGTAATGATATGTGGGAAAGACTGTGGGAGACAAGGGAACAGTTGGTAAGAGACAGTATAGCCTGCAGCTGGACAGTGAGCCAGAAAAGACCGTCCCTGGTTTTTTGAGGTGTAAAACAGACCCATGGGGTTGGGGATAATTGTACTTTCACACTTTCAAGATTGATGTCAGCCTTGCAGGGTAAATCAGATAGGAATCACAACCAGATGAACTAATTTGACTTTATTGCAAAGTTATACTGACATAATTTCACGCGTCTCAAAGTGACTGTATTTTCTTGGAAAAAATAAAGGGCGACCTAAAAAAAGGGCAAATCTGAAAAAGATTCATACAGATAAAAAATTTTGTTTGTTACTCTGTTTTACAAAAGAAAATTCAAGAGCAAAATGAACAAACAAATATAAACATCAGGTTTCTGAAATAAAGAATTGTCCTTTATAATGAGATGTGTATGGTTATTATAGGTGTAAGTCAAGTAATAAATAATATGTTATAAAGGAAACTTAATAGATTTTATAATTTGTAATCCATCCTCAAATCATCCTCCATTTTATTTGTTCAGTCTCCTTTCTGTCCCTTATAATTTAACTTTCTTTACCATTGTTTTTTTCTACCAACTTTGAACTGATTTATAAAAATATTATTATTGTTTTGTCGGATTCACCTCAGTGATCACTGTTAGTATTAATATTTTTTCATCAGTCATCATGTTCGAGTCCCTTTGCACGCACAAGAGATCGAAATCCAACCCATCTTGAATTCCATTGACTCTGATTTGCCACCTATTTGCTTTGACCGCTAATAGTTCAGATTTTGTAGAGAGCATTACCATACAGTAAGCCTATATTCATCTGAACTGCCTGGACTCCTGATTTCCTGTTTGACAAATAACTTTGTTCAATTTTAATTCCAACACAGTGCCTTCAATTATTATTTCTAACTCCAAGTGCCTTTGCAGCAAGCCAGATCTAAGCACATTTTCTTTACAATGTCTTCTTTTCACAAAACTATTTTTAATGATACCTGATATTTTCTTCACTCTCCCACCAAATCATTAATTCTATAATTGCTCATCTAAGATACTTTCTAGATATAAAAATCTCACAGTTCATGTGACATGTTCATTACACATGTTACTATTGTCAATTATGATCACTTAGAAATAAATAACAGTAATCAGGTTTTGATTAATTTTATGAATTCTGGAAAATTTTGGGATTCTTTCTATAAGTAATTTGACAACATAAACTTATTAAAACATAAACATATAAAAACAGAATAACCTTTGATATTGTGAAGCCTAAATAAATCAAAATGACAACATCACATCTTTATCCAATAATACATAATTATGACAATCCATAAAGGTTCCACATTTCCTGTTATACAAATATCTGAAGTAAAAAGATTATGAACAGAATGAAGTCAAAGAGGGAATGCAAATTTTATTCTATTAAAAGAAAAAAAATTAAAATGGTACAAATGTTTAAAAAATGAGATGAAATCATGACTTCACTGGAGAATACTAGATAAGCCACTTGCTGTTTGCAACTGTATAGTTGTTTCTTCAAATCAAAGCCATATGGTTTTGGTTTTGTGGGGTACAAATTCTCCACCTAGTCTACACTAAAATATAGTCAGCATCTACTAAAAGTAGAAACTTTCCCATTATATATCTATTATCGTCCAACTTGTCTGCTTATCTGGATAAAATACTGTAGTTTCATTCAATTCGAGACTTTCACATAAAGTAAAAAGTTCCTTTAGAGCACAATTTCACTTTTTCATATTTATTTTACATGATATTTAGCACATCACTGAAGTTTGTATAAATGAGAGGGTAATCATGAATGCTAGGCACAAAATCTCTATGTTGTAAAATATGATTTGGCAACATCTTCATATACTTTTTACCATCTTACTATATAGTAACATAAGCAAGCAAGCAAATAAATAAATACATGTACCTGTAATTTTATCTCTTACAAGCTTGCAGGATTCTATTTCACCAATGCTCCCAAAAAGGCTCCTGAACTCTTCTTGGGTCATGTTCTGGGGTAAGTAGTTGACTATGAGGTTGGTTTTGCTGTCATCTGTAGCTGCCCCTGTCTGCATAGGGGAAGGGCAATTTCGGCTGTTGCTGGCAGGACCATTGGTTGTATTGGATGTAGGGCCATTTGACACCTGAGGCTCCATGGTGCTAATTATCTATGCAGAAAGAAAAGGTGGAAAATATTCCTTCAATCCTCAGAGATACAGTTGCTATTTTAAAAACATACTTACAAGTGAACAAGTAGGTGGCATTCATGGCCAATTTTAGACAGTTAACTAAAAAAATCAGCTTGGTCCTTCTGCTATTGTTATAAAGTATGTCATGCTACTCTTTGGCAGAAAGCACATAGATGCAGAGACAAATACAACCTCCCCTTCTTTTTCCCTATTAGTTTTGTTAATACAAAGCTATTTTTTCTTTTCACGATCCATTTGAATGTACAAATTTAACTATGATCCAAGGTATAATAACAACTGTGATTAAAATTACAAATCTATTTAAGAGTAAGAGTCCCATGAAGAGATAAAAGATGAAAAAGTAAATATATATTAGCTGTTTAATTATTGTGATATCTAGTATTGTGACAGGTTTATTTGTGCCATTCAAACTAAGAAAGCTATTACTGTGATATTATGAGCCTGAAGCAACAGCCTTTTAGTCTTATCTAGGAGATTAGGTGTCACAATAATTAAACACCTAATATATGTTTACTTTTTTATCTTTCATCTTATTTACATCAACAAAGCACCTATATTCTTAGCCACTAAATATTTATTTTGATTCTTTATTAAATAGAACTGAAACTGCAAATCATAGAATCAAAGTTTTAGAGCGGAAGTCAACATTTCACCCATCAAATCCAACCCACGTTTGGTGCAGAAAACCAAATCAAAGTATCCCAAAAATAGCTGTTTCGCTCTAAACGCCACTAGTGAGGGATGACTTAGCATCTCTTTTGGTAATTGATTCCACATCTGAATTGCTGTTACTGTTAGAAGCATTTCCTTTCCAACTTTCAATGGCAAGCTGACATTCTGTAACTTAGATCTACCATTGTGTTTTACACTCTGAAGTGATACATATTTTTATACAACAGCTTTTCAGAATTTGAAGAACGTTGTCATCTCTCCACTCAGTCTTCTCAAAGCTAAAAGTTCCCATGTCCTTCAATCTCTCTTCACAGATCTTTGTTTCTATCGTAGTTCCCTAATCGTCTTTGTTCATTTCTGTAATTATCAAATTTTATTTGTCTTCTCGGACAGTGGTTGCCAATCAGTGGGCTGGGGACCACTGGTGGTCCCGAGAAAATTTTGGTGGTTCGCAGAGAAATGTCACCCCCAAAGCAACCCCCAAAGCAATTAATTCAGGCTGCGCAGGAACACAAGGCTGCGCTACCCACATGGCCCGCACGAACACAAGGCTTGTGTCACTTGCATTGCGAACAACACGAGGTAGTGAGGGGAGGGGGGAAAAGGTGAGGGAAACTTGCTCCACTCGCCTGGCCTGGCCACCGGGCTGCTTCTTTCCGTTTCTTTCTTCTTCTGATTTTGGCTGCATGCAAGGAAAGCAGCAAGTCTTTCTTTCTCTCTCCCAAACTCCGCCAGAAATCAGTCTTTGGGACCCTGCAAGGCATCCTGCTCCAAGAGGCTGCACTGGCGTGACAAGTCTCACAAAGACTCATTTCTGGCAGAGTTTGGAGAGAGAAAGAAAGAATTCTGCTGTTTTCCTTGCATGAAGCCAAAAGTGTCTTTCTCTCTCTTTCCCCCAAGAACGGAGCTAGAGACGGTACCCTGCAATCCCAAATAAAGAATGATTGATCGGTAGGAAAATGGGGTGGGGAATTTTCCTGCAGACTTTTGGGGGGATTTTCCCAGGGTCTCTGATCTGCGGGATTTAAAATTATGAGTTTGATGCTTCCTGAGGTCGAAAAGGTTTGCGACCCCTGTTCTAGGATATTAATCATCCCACCCACTTCGTGTCACTAACAAATATGATAAGCATTCCTTCCACCTCTTATTTAATTTAAGTCATTTATAAAGATGTTGAAGACTGTAGGATCCAAAGCTAAACCTTATGACAATCTACTAAGTATCACCAACAGCCTAATTAGAAGACTATTGATTACTTTTCATGTAAGATTTTCAGTTCAACCATGTATCTATTTAAATGTCATCCTCTGGAGTCCGAACATAACTAACTTGCTAATGAAAAAGTCATGGGACTATTAAATGTTTTGCTGAACGCAAGACACAGTGCCTCTATAGTACGCCCACAATATATCAGAAATTATCAGATTTTTTAAAAAAGTCATAAAATGAATATGGCAAGACTTGTAAGCTAGCACTTATATATAAGCCAATATTGCACAATTAAACTTCATCTGTTGAATAAAAAAATGTGATTTTTACAAGATTCAGAAACAATAAGTAACAAGACTTAATAAGCTATTGTTCTTTTAAGAATATATATCTTTTAAAATCACAGTGTTCTTTATGAAACTCAAAAGGGTAAAGTTTCTTAAACATTGTAATGTATACCTATGACATACAACACAGCATGTAAAGTTAAAGATTGCTTAGGACTGTTATAGATTTCTATAGCTGCCTTTATTCAAAGACAACAACCCTTTTATTGCCTATTTCTCCCTCACCTGCTGTGGGGGAAAAAAAGATAAAATCCTTATAGCAGTAGATACTGTACATATGTAACAAGATATGCTATTTTTATTATTTATTTAAAACATTTGCATTGCCAAATATTATATTTGTGTGCTGCCTCATAGGTTCTAGGAGCCTTACAAAGATATCTGTGACAAGATATGGTGATGATTAATTAAACTACCATGATGGTTAATCCACTCAATCCCTGGGAGGTACTGTCAGCCTTACAGGACACTTTACTCTTCAAATCCTCTGTAGAAAAACAGTATTTACTGTTTTTATGAATGACATCAGTAAAGAAACCTCAGGTATATTGTTCTAGAGCAGGGCTATCAAACTCGCGGCCTATGGGCCAGATGCGCCACGTGCTGGCCATGACCGCCCATGCCCTATTTAGCAAAGGGGAAAAAAGTCCTAATACAGCATGTGATGACGATGTGATGTTAGTTTGACACCCCTGGCCTAGACAGAAAAAAGGAGGGTTATTTTTATCTACTTATCATACCAGCATCTATTGTCCAAATGTACTGCTGTACTTTTTTCTTTTCTTTTCTTTTGGTAAAGATTCTTGTGAAGAAGCTGTACTTTTTTAAAACTTTCAAAAAAAAGCAGGTGGGATGTTTTACATTTGAAAATGAAATAGAGTATTCTGCTTGATCTACTCATCTTAGGATGTATATGTTCATTCTTTAGTGTACTATTAACGCATCAACCCATTTTTCTTACAAAGGCATGCTTAAACTTTTGGTTTGGCCTATTTGTTGCAATTTTTCTTCAGTGTTAGAAAAAGGATTGTTTTGCTGAGCAAGATATGCACTTGACTCAAAACATTTTTTTTGTTATTTATGCTGAGCATTGACACTATATCCTGGAAGCCTGGATTGTCTGTATCACCTTCCTTGAGAAATTTTCCTTTTTCAGGATTCTCCTCTCAAATGCCAGACAGTGAGTTGGAGCCACTGAGGCTCTGGCTGGACCAAGACCCCCTGGCTGAGGGAGATCTTGTCCTGAGGAATTCTTCAAAGACGGGATACAGATAGGCTGACCAGGTCTGTGTACCATGGCTATCTGGGCCAATGCGAAGCGAGATGCAGAATTTCCACCTTTTCCAATAGAGGTTTCCTGATCAACCCCGGAATGAGAGGAAGAGGCAGGAAGGCATATAATAGACCCTTGGGCCAAGGGCTACAGAGGGCTTTGACCCCCTCTGCTCCTGGTGTCGCAAATCTTGTGAAAAATCTGGGCAGTTGCGAGTTTGCTGGGGTGGCGAACAAGTCCAAGACCGGGTGGCCGAATCTCTTGGACAGTTCCCTGAAGAGGCCCGGGTGCAGCCGCCATTCGGAATGGTCCGTGTTCCTGCAGAGAGAATCTGCCTGTGCTTTTGTTGCCCCCAAGATGTGCTCCGTCGTGATGTAAAGCAGGTGAGCCTCTGCCCAGAGACCCAGTTGGTCCACCTCGCGCAAGAGGGACCTGGAGTGGGTGCCCCCTTGGCAGTTGATGTGTGCCTTGGTGGCCACGTTGTCCGTCAGGATTAGCATGTTGTCTCACTACAGCATTCTGAAAGTTCCATAGGGCAAGATGGACTGTTCAGAGTTCCAGCCAGTTTATGTTGTTTTTCACGTCTGCTTGAGACCATTGTCCTTGTGCCAATTGGGACTGGAGATGGGCGTCCCAGCTGAAAAGGCTGGCATCCGAGGTCAAGGTCAGGTGACTGGGATCCTTCAACAGGATATCCTTGTTATTGCTGGGGAAACCCGCCATCTGAGAGACCTGAGTGTCTCTCGTGGTACCTGAACCTTGGTGTTGGAGTTGCTGTCTTCTGCCCTCTGGAATGTTAACAGGAACCATTGCAAGGTTCTGGAATGTAGTCGAGCCCAAGGGACTATAGCTATACATGATACCATCTTTCCCATGAGCTGTGAAAGCATGGCCAAGAGAATGGTTTGTTCCTTTCTGATTTGATTCACCAAGGACTTGATGCTGTCCTGACACTCCTGGGAAAGGTAGATCTCACATAACCTGGTGATTATCACTGTGCTTAGTGTAACATGCAAGTGGATGGTACTAGGTGGCTCTTTGGAAGATTGACAGAGAACCTGTGGTCCTGAAGGACGCTGATTGTTGTCTCCTTCTGTGCCTGATGGTAAGAACCGGACTGTATGAGAATGTCGCACTGGACATGCACCAGAATTGCTTTGAGGTGTGTGGCCGGTGCTGCTAGCAATTTTGTAAAGGTCCTGGGGCCCAAGGATAGGCCGAATGGCAGAGCTCTGTACTGAATGTGGCAGCCTGCATAACAGAATCTGAGGTACCTTCGATGGAAGGGAAGGATTGGGACTGGAGGTAGGCCTCTGTCAGGTCGATGGACGTCAGGAGGTCACCCACCCTGATGCTCTCCAAGATTGACTGCAGTGACTGCATTTTGAATCTCTTGAACATCAAGTGGATATTCAATTTCTTGAGGTCCAGAATTGCTCTCCACCCCACCCCCTGAGGCCTTCGGAATTATGAATAGGATAGAGTAAAATCTGTGCCTCTGTTGGTCCTCTGGAACTGGTTCAATGGCCTGGATGTCCAACAGTTGTTGAATCGCCTTGTCCATGAGGTGTCTTCTGATGATATTTTTGGAGATGGGGCAACGGATGAAATGTCTCAGAGGTGTGGAGAGAAATTCTAGAGTGAGGCCAAATAGTACTGTATTTAGGACCCAAGAATCAGTGGTGATGTTCTCCCACTGATTCGCAAATAGGGCCAGGCACCCACCAATGGGAGGAGGGTCCTGGCAGTCACTTGGAATGGTGAAAGGGATGGCCTCCTAAGCCACGAAATGGCCGTTTGGCCTGAAATTGTTGTCTATACCTATCTCTAAACCCCGATCTGTCTGCCTGGCAGTCAGATCTTGGAGGGTATGAGCATTGAAATTGACTGTTGTAGGCCCCGGTATCCGTCAGGCGAAAGAACTGCGTACAGACAAATGGGGAGGCATGCCTATTTGCACATCTGATTAGTGATGACAAAACCTTGCGTTTTTCCGTGTTCTCAACAAGGAATGGGTTCAATGCCTCCCCCAAAAGGAAGGTACCTCTATAAGGGGAGGTGATCCCCCACTTGCTTCTAGCATCCGCCTGCCATTGGCAAAGCCATAGCAAGCGGCAGGAGGTGACATTGGAAGCGAGAGCCCTGGATGAAAAACAAGCTGCATGCAAGGATGAATCCACCAAAAATTCAGTGGCTGCCACCAGCTTGTTAATATCCTGGTGCATCCGAGTTTCCTCCAGAGAAACTCTCGCTTGCTACTGGTGATGCCAGAGTAAAGAGGTTCTTGCAAAGAAGGAAGTGGCCATAGCAGCCTTTACTGCCCAGGCATTAGCTTGATGGGTTCTGTGGAAGTTTAATTCCACCTTCCTGTGTTCCACTTTCAGGGTTTCTGCAATGTCCCCAGAAACCACGATGGATAAAACCAGAGAGGTCAGAGGTTCAGTCACAGTAGGCAATTCTAGGGCTTCCGAGAGAATGGGAGCCATATTGAAGACTCTTTTGTCATTCCCTCCCATGTTGGGGAACGTAACCAGGTGACTCCATTATCTTTGAACCACGTTTAGGAACAGCTTGGGATAAGGAATGTCCTCCTGCATTATAGTTGGTTCGGAAAAAACTTTATTATTGGGTCCCTGGGAGTCCATTGGTTCCATGGGAACACTGGGCCCTGCTCCTATCTGAGCTGTAGCTCTGGCCTTGTGGTGGAGACTTAAATAGCGCTGGAAAGAATAGGCCAGTGAAGGGAGGGGGATCTGGAGTGAGATCCTCATCCTCCGATAAGCCCTGTTCCCTTTGATCCTTATCCTCCAACACTGACGCCCTCTTCTGAAGGAACGGGTGGGTGATATAGACCCCTGTGACCTAACTGCCTCAGTTGGGAACTGGTAATGCTGGGTCATCTGAAGGGGAGGTTACAGAGGCCTGACGGCCTCTAATCCATAAACTAGTAGTAACACCATGCAAAATTGCCTGTGTATGAGGGACTTAAGTTTCTCAGACAGGCCATATCCCTGCCTGTCCATTGGGCAGAGCTCCACTGCAGTGGGTGTAAAGGTGGCCTCCGGGGCATGAACTCTGTCCTTAAACTGAGGTTCTGCAAACTCAGTTACCATGCAAGAAAAAGGGAATTGTTCTACATCATTTTCTTCTGCTACTAGATGAAAGGGCAATTGTTCTCTATCGCCCTCTGGTGACCAAGCCATAAGAACTGCAGGATTTTACAGAGTCAACTGCTGCAGCTGCTGACGGTGGGAATGGCAGTTTCTATGTGAGGAGTAGAGATCCTTTCCTGCTCTGCCTTTCTTTTGGCTCTAGAGATTTGTTTCTCCAGGGCTTTCTGTCTTCTGCTAGCATCTTTCTCTTCTGCCTTAGAGGACTTCCTAGAATAAATAGCTTTGGCTTTAATCTTGTCAGCTGCATCCTTGCTAGCTGACCTAGCCCTTCTGGAGCTAGGTTTTTTGAAATGAGCCAATGTAGAGGCACTTTGCTGTTCCATGCTGTCTGCTGACACAGAGTGTTCAGCCCTCTTAACAGTTTTAGCCCCAGTAAGACTGCCTCTTCAGAAGAACGCTGCGACTGCACTCTGATCTGGTGTATGCCGAGGTGACCGGGCAGTATCCATGTGAAGGACAGATCAATATGGGGCTTGGAGTGGTGGCGGCAAGACCAGTGAAGCTGGGGTAGCCAGGACATGCACACACACGGCTGACTATAGCACGGGCAATTTGACAGCGGGGAAGCGGCTGCTTAAGCTGGGGCAATCCGGATTTGGAGCTCAAAGAACATTGTTTGGAGCTCAAAGAACATTGTTTATTGAACACTAAAATGGTAAGGCAAATTACTATATTATAAGTAGGGAGAAAACCCCATACTTACTTGCACTGATGATGTTAACTACTTGATTAATGAAATGTCTGCAAGCAAACAAGAAAGCTCAGAGAGCACCAAAGAACTCCACAGTTCAATCCTGAGTTACATGTATTCTATTCTATTGAACTGTATTGTAAAAACTAGCAGTTGGTAATGTAGCCTTAAAGTCCTTAGAAAAGATATACATCGGGTATGATTTGTGGTTACCTACAAAGATCAGAATCCTATGGGCAATTATTTTTCTTGTGACACTCTAAGGAAGTGAAACTTGGACTTTAAAGAAGCAAGACAGAGGAATATTGATACTTTTGAGCTTTGGTGTTGAAGGCAAAATTTAACTATCAATAATATTGTTGATGAATTCTGCATTTGATATTCAGTAGTCAATGACAGAATAAAAGGTAAAAGGAATCTCAACATGATTTACCAATCAAAGCTTTTCCTTTTCATCTAACTAAATGGAAAGCATCACCAAATGTCTATATTTGGATTTTTTTTTAAAAAAAAAAAAGCTTAGCATTTGTTATACAAAGAGAAACAGAAAATAATACTGTTTATTTGAGTTGAAAAGATTATCCTTATAGACTGAAATCAGTGAAAGATCTATAAATTTCTAGATTCTCAGTACCACTCAACATATACATATTTAAAGGTATGTGTTAATGCTGTTGCAGTAACAAACTTCAGAAAGCTAATTGGTGTATTTTTATCTAGATAAGAAGTGTGTATCTGTGTGATCTTGAAAAGTTTCAGGAAGTGCAGAAAGACGTTAGTTTACAAAAAATAAAACTGCTAAGGTAACAAGTTGTAAGCTGTAATTGTCCCACAGCACAGACTTGCAACAAAAGAAGGAGGATTCTAATATTAACCACAGTGTGCTATTTATTTACCTGTCATATTTACAGAGTCACAAAAGTGACTCTGGGAAGCATACATCAATAAAAGCAATAATTACAAAAATATAAAAATAATTATTAAAATCTAAAACATTAAAAATTGAATATACAAACAACAAGGTGTGAACAAAGTGAAATTATCAATTGTAGTAGAGCCATTTATGAATATTTCCATTTCCTGAAACCTCCTGGTAATATAACCAGGTCTTGAGGGACTTCTGGAACATTAACAGAACACTATTCTGTTAATTATTCTGTTAACCTGACTTGGTGGGGGGCAGGGAAGAGGATGTTCCATAAGATGGATGCCATGAGAAGGGTCACTTGCAGGGTCTCACCAAATGTAAGTCCTTAGCAGATGCTACCTGCCACATGCCTTCTCTGCCAGATCTAATGGTATGAGCTGATGTAATTGGGGAGAGCTTGCCCATCAAGGAATATGGCCATATGCCATGAACATCTTTAAAGTTCAAAAACACCACCTTGAATTGGATCCAGAAGCAAACACGCAACCAATGTAAGCTTACAGAGCAGGGGTGTAACATGTCATTCTAGAGGCATACATAATTGACTACACTGCTGCATTTTGTACCAATTAAAACTTCTGAATACTCTTCAAAGGCAGCCTTATGTAGAGGGCATTATAGCCATCCAATCCAGGTATTACAGTGTTTCTCATATAATAAGGCTGGGTCTTATTTTTTTTTTGAGCCCCGAAAAAATGGCTAGGCTGTCTTTTTGGAGGTGACTTAATTCCCCCCCTTGCATCTTCGGGCAGGCGGGCGGCGACGACTTGGATGTTGACCTCGGCGTTGGTGGGGCACTTTGTATCAGGGTCAACGCAGGCAGCACCATATCCGGGTGTGCAACAAAAGTACTTCCTAACAGCAAGCCCCCCAGCCATTTCCCCTCCATTTCGCATGTTTTAATATAGGCCTTAATTTGGGGGGAGGGGCTTAATTTCATTTCATGCCTATAAAACATGCCGGGACTTCCTATTGGGGGAGGCCGTATTGTTGGAGAAACAGGGTATTAGGTCACGAGTAACTGAGTGTGAACAGACACTCCTGATTCAGGAACAAGAACTTATGCAAACAAAAACAGATGCAAAGGCCTTCTGGCCACAACTACCATTGCTCTTTGAACAGGAGTCATGGGTTTTGAAGATCCCCAGGTTGAGCACTGAGTCTGTTTAGGGTAGCACAACCCCACCCAGCACCAAAGATGGCATAGTCCTGGAACTGGTAGTCTCCAAACTCAATCTTGCCAGAGTTCAACTGAAGTCTGTTGCACATCATGCTATCATCACAGCCTCCAGGCACTGGGATAAGATGTTCACAGCATTGCTTAATTTGTCAGGGTCACAGATAGTTTCATCAACAAACTGATGACACTTCCCTCCCATGGTGATACATGAACTCAGTGACCTTATGTAGATGTTAAATAGGAGAAGGTCAAGCATTGACTCTTGCAGCAGTCCACACAATAGGACCAAGGGTGGGATCTCTCCTCCCGGAACACCACTGAATGAAATCAATCTTGGAGAAAGGAGCCCACCTTTTCCCAATCCTCTGAGCTGATTCAGAAGCATACCATGGCTGATGGTATCAAAAATCACAAAGAGATCAGGTAGGGCAAGGATGGATGTACAATCCCCATCCTGCCTGTGCCAGAGATCATCCCAAAATGTGACCAATGCTGTTTCTGTCCCCTACCTGGATCTAAACCCTGACGGAGAAAGAATCCAGACAATCTGCTTCATCTAAGGCTCTTTGAAGCTGTTGTTCCATAAAGTGGTGGGGGGAGGGGGTAAGATAGTGAACCAAAAGGGGTCCTGTAATAGTTTCTTGAGGAGGTGGGTGACTAAGGTACCTTCAAGGGTGAATATACAATCCCCTTACTCAAATAAGACGTAACCAGTATTATAACCCACTTACACGACAGCCCTCTGGGCCTTTTTAACAAGCCAGGAGGGGCATGGGTGTAATGAGCAGGTGACTGAATTCACAGTCATAAGGATACTGTACACACAAAAGGCACACAGTTTGTACACATAGTATGTGTATTTAATAAAAGTAAAGGTACTTACAGTAAAATGAACGGAATGAAATATATAAATACCTGCAACATCACAACTGAATTTAGATTGATTGGCATGACCTAAATTAATACATTGACTAGTTTGGGGAATTATACTGTTCATACCAATCATTACACACGTCAAATGCAGTTACAATATGTTAAATAAAACATTCTCATTTTCCTTTCTTTATATGTTATTACTGGTAAAAATCTCAGTTGTGTTAACTTATCTGCTCTCATTTCAACTTCAGAAGTTTAAGCACAGAACAAGCTGCACCAGCTGAAGTTTCCAAATGCTTTTCAAAGGCCTTTTTCATATAGCCCTTGTAAAGCACGTTGCAGTAGTCTAACATTTTATAATTTTACTTCAACTTTCCTCTGTTGACAGACTTGTGAAGGTTGTAAATGAGGGCATGATTTGTTAAGTTATTTTTCATAACAAGAACAGTGGAAGGCAAAGTGGAACACAGAGAAGTGTAATTAAATAATGGGAAAAGGTATATGTGCTGTTTTTTTACCTCCAACTTTACCTTTATATCTAATTAGCATGAGGAATAAAATATCTTACAAGATATATTCAAAGATTAATGATCTAGTCAAGTTATAAAAATATAGAATTGTCTAGTTATAATATCTGCTATTGAAAACACTGGAGAAAGTGTTTACTTTTTACTGAACTGTAATATTTTCTTTATATGCTGTTAATTATTGAACTGTATTTTAATAATTTATGAAAACCTAGACCAGGGGCGTCAAACTCAAGGCCCATGGGCCAGATCCAGCCCATGGAGTGTTTCAATCTGGCCCACAGGGGCAGCCTGGAAATAGCAAAGGACTAGTCTGGTCTGCAGTGCCTCTGGCAGCCAAAATGAAGTGTGTGGAGGGGTGCGTGCAGCCTCCCCGCAGCCCATTTACAGCCTGGATGCCTCCTGCAGCACTTTGCTGGCCAAAATGGGGAATAGGGGGCTGCATGTAGACCCCCGCATGCCATTTTGGCTGGCAGAGGCAGCTTGGGTCAGTCCTGCGCATCTGACCCACATGTGGGTCTTGAGTTTGATATCCCTGGTCTAGCTTTTCATAGCTGCAGGAGGCCATCATTTTCATTTGCTACAGAGGCCGTCCGGGCTGAAAACGGAGCGCAGGGGCACGCACATGGTCCCACATGCCCCATTTTGGCCAGCAAAATGCTGCAGGAGGTGTCTGCTCCGTCTCCACCCCTCGCCCCCGGAGAACTACAGTACTGATCCAGCCCTCAAAGAAATTCAGTTTGACACCCCTGAGCTAGACCAATATTGTGCTAGAGAATAATGAATAAATAGCATTTTAAAAGCCGATTTCTGAACTGCAAAATTTTGTGGACGCTATCAAGAATCTAAACACATACATTTTAAAGAATAGAACTGTCAGATTACAATGTCAACTGCAGTTTTTATTACACCATCTAAATGGCACAATTACCTTTGCTATTATTTATTTAATCATGGACACAAAATGAAAGGGGAAATGAAGTTTAAGAACAGTTTTGCCCACAGCTAAATCCAATCTCTCCCAAACATTACATTTTATATAATAAACTGCTTTGTAAAAGTGCACCTTTTTCATTCCCCATCTCAAATTCAAGACAAGAATTCTTTATTTATGAAAGCACCTTTTAGGTAAAAACAATTCAATATTAATATAAATTATTTTCATGTTTTGATTTTTATTAGTTTTAATTGTAGCCTAGGGTTCAGTACATAATATCAGGATTTTAAAAGCTGGCACCACATAGTTTTATATTTCTTGATACCATTAACAGTCAATCCAAATATTTTAAATATAGAGCAAGAATAGTGAAAGTGTATTTCTGCCTACATCATTTATATAATATCTAATTCTAAAAAGCACTTCTTAAACATCACTTGGTGAGTAGGCAGCCAAATCAATCAATGAATCAACAATAAAATTAAAACAGAACATCAGAGATTATTCTGGTGACACTATTTTATTCTGTTAAAGTTAAAGCTTTCACACTTCTTTAAAGGCCCACATTTCAAACATATTGTAATATTTTTAGTGCACTATGAAAAAGATATGTAAAATGGAAAAGTTTCCTTTCTCCAGGAAGGCATTTTATTCCTACACATAGCAATCATTTTAATACACAAGGACAATGGTGGAACCAGAAGCATACCAACATGCAAATTATGTTGGTCAGAATAAATATAGTCTATCCTCAACTAATAAAGGTTCAACATACAATCCAAATTCAAATTTTCCACTGAGCAGTAACAGCCATTACCTGCATTAAACTCAACATCTGGCATGAGATAATGTACCCTCAAAGAAAAGAAGCAAAATGCAACATAACCCTTTTGTAAATGCAAACTAGAATTGACAGGAAGATCATTCATAGGCCCTACTGTTATTTTACCATTTCAAAAAAAACAACTATGGGAATGAGAACATCTGTTCTGAAGATGACATCTGAACAAAGGTTAAGATGATTTACATATATAATACCAAGTTCAATCTCAAACATCTTTACACAGCACTGAGAAACTCTGCTTATAATCAATACAGACAATAATAAATATGACTGATTAATGGTCTGGTTGATATAAAGCAGTCTCATTTTTAAGCAGGTATGCTTATAAAATGGCACACCTGTAAAACGTCTGTGTGTGCATCAGCACAGATATATAGATATCAGGAATGTGCAAATTTTCTGAGAGATGGAAACATCTATTTTGGAACAAATGGGAGCAAATACAATATGTACTTTGTAGCCACATATTTTTAAAGCTCACATGCCTGCTTTAAAAATTACTATTGGGTGTCTCCATCTGCATATCCTTGCCCAGACATTTTACTTTGCTTCCTATCAAAGCAAAATGAATGTGGAAGACAAGGGTGGGATGCTACCGGTTCGGCCCGGTTCTACAGAACCTGTAGCTGCAAAGAGAAGCTGACACCAAACCCGTTTGGTATTTGGCCCACCCACCTGCCCGGGCTCTAGGTTGTCCTTTATTCTCTGCTTTTCCCTCCTCAGCTGCTTTGCGCGGCACAGCTGAGGTTGAAAAAGCATGAAACAAGAGGATTTTCAAATGCTGGGCACCCAAGTGCAGCGCTTGTCAACTGTCCAGACAGCACAGCTGATGATTTCTTGCAAATGCTGCACACACGATTGTCCCCAATTCAGAGAACTGGCAAATTGCTCCACTGGCTGGCCCCGACCCTCTCCTCCCACTCACTCCTTACCTGGCATACGAGCCATCCAACTTGCCTGGTTTTGTAAGTTGCTATTTTTCCTTTTTTTCTCCCCGACCATCAGCTGTTCTGCTCTGTTGGGAAATTTAGATTAGCTAGAAAGCAGGAAATCCTTGGATTTCTTGCTTTCTAGCTAATCTAACAGCAGTTTTATGTGACAAACTCAGGTAGCTGATTGCAGATAGATAGATCTCTAAGTTAATGCGATTCTGTGAGCAATTCAATCTGCCTGCCTACTTTGCCTGCTTTTGAATAAAAGTTGTTCTTTTTTTAATTAAAAAATCAATATTTACATAAAAACCATGCCCGCCCAGTCACATGACCACCAAGCCACATCCACAAATTAGGCCACACCCACAGAACTTGTTGTTAAGAAATTTGAATCCCACCCCTGGTGGAAGCACTTAATACACTAGGATGGGTATCGGAACATGGAAAAGGAATGGCTGCTTTTTGCAGTGATTCCTGTAAGCTCTGAAGCACATTTTTGAAAGATTTGCACAGCCCTAGTAGATGCATATTTAGGTGTATTATTATACACCTCTCCCCATTTTTTTTATTATAAGTTTCTCTGAAAAAGACAATATAGAGCAATTTTACCGCCATTGAACCCGTTTCAAGTATATTTTTCTCATGCTTTCTTTGGCTTAAGCATCCTAAGGCCTTGGGAAATAGTCACAACATTAATCAAAACTGGAAAATTTGCCCAGTCTTTAAGATTTTAACAGAAAAATTCATTTGTATGTTTACTACTTTAAAAGGGATAAACTTGCAACTATTACTGATGTCTGAAAAACGTAAGCTTGAACTTGACAGAACCATTCAGCATGTGGGAATTGGAATACACATTTTAAGTGTTCTGATTATCTTACATGTGCTGTATATACTTAATACAGATTTTTCTATGACCCTCAATAGATAAAAACACATAGAATTTTTTTCCCACCAAGATGCCAAGGAAAATATTAAGAAATTGTTAATGAGCCAGTTTCATTTGTCAAATTTACCCTAAAGTAGACTCAATGCGCCTGCATGCATTCTATTGTTGGGCTTCATCAACTTTCTTTATACCGTAGTATTTGCATGCAAGAGTTACAATTTTTATATTTGTAAAAGAAAAAGAAGGGCAATTGTATCAGGCAATTTTAATGGTCATTGAATTTGTTAGCAGTCTTAGGCTTTGTCATAAACTACATGGGACATAATCAGAAACATCTTTGAGCAATAAAATTCATTTTCACAGATATCATGTCTGGTTCACAAAATACTTCAGTACTTAAACTGAACACAATTATGTTTTTAAAACATCTACCAACTACAGTATATTCTACTTTGATGTTTGTATGTTTTTCTTAACTGCTTCTGTCTCATGAAATATTCTCCAAAATCAATTAAAAAGTAAATAACTTTAACTAAAACCACTGCTTTTAAATTCATAATTTCAGATATTTTCTTTAAACTGTTCAACCGACAGCTAAGAAACGATGGTCTATGCTTATAAAATTACTTATGCAATATGTCGTGAAGGACGTTAAGAACATGTTTCATTTAAATCATCCGAAATAACATTTTCAAAAACAAAAATGGCATTCAAATGTGATAGCAAATATGGTATATATCACAGTAGCAGGTATATTTTGTGTAAGGCAAGTCAGATTTCAAACATTTCGGGAAGAAAGTACACAAATTGGATGTATTTCCAACACAAAGATAGAAAACATTATTCCTAAAGATGGGAGCTATAGATGTCCTCAGTTTGGGAGCTGAGACAAGTAGGACCCCAGAAGAAGAGCTTATTGGAGGGCTGGCCCAGCCCTCTTGAATAATCTCCATGAGATCCAGATGGCTACACACACACACACAACTTTTTAATTTATTGATTTATTTTATTTACAATGTTTATATAGCTAAACTCCCACATGCAACCCACAAGTCAATCTTATCAACCTCAACCTGGCCTAGTGTTTTTTTTTTTTTTTTGGGGAAACAGATACTGAGTGTTTTTTTAGAAGATAGCGAGATGGGTGGTACATAGACAAACAAACAAATAAGTAAAGGGTGGGGGCCTACCAAACTTCAGAGGGAAGAGGGTTCTGTAGGGCATGGAAAAGGCACACATTCTAGATCCCATAAAATTGCAACATTTAAGGGAGGTATATGGAGCACTAGATCTAGTGCTATCTGACCTGGTGGAGCAGGCAGATGTCCCTAGGGAGAAGCTATCCTATAGATAAACTGATCTTGTGCCATATAACTTTTTAAAGATAATAACCAGGTTCCTGAATTGCACCCAGAAGGAAACTGGAATCCTGTGCAGCTCATGCAACAGGGATATAATGTGAGTAATCCTAGGGCCGCACATCACTGTGCACAGATGTCTTTCAAAGGCAGCCAGATACAGAGTGCATTGTGGTAATCCCAAGAATTTAGGAAAGCTGCAAGACTTGGCCGCATACCTTATACTCGTATGGTCACTTTAATACTGTTTTAGTTTAAATTTTAATATTAATTTTAACACAGACTTCAGTACTTTGAATCATGTTTTGAATATGCCACGTTTGTGAACTTCCCACAGTTTTGATGATTTGGCAATAAGTAAATAAATGCTGGACATAATAATATTGCACTTTAAATGCAGTTTCTTGACTTAAAATCATGACATCTGGTTTTATCAAGTTCACCTGGACTGCAGCTTTTCTGAAATTAACACTCTACATTCAATCCTGATTTGAGAAGAAACAGTAAGATTAGCATCAAATCTTTTTGCAAGCTGTAAGCAAACAAGATATGTATAGCTCCATGCTTTTGAAATAATATTTTAGTTAGATTTAAAAAAATGAAAGCTGCTTATCTTTTCATATCTCAGTTTCAACATATGTATGTTTATTGAGAAGACACAAAATACAGACAAAAATAGCATTTCCTTGATCTGGACTTCATCCTAGTTTAAAAAACGTAAGTGGAGAAAAGGGATGAAAGAAGGAAGAGGAGACAGAGCCAGTGTTTTTCCCTTACTTTGAGGCTTTTTCCTCTTATTTTTCTTAATTTAACATTATTCTGAAGAGTAATTTTTTGACAGTTACATGAACCTTACGCCTATTTGTACTTTAAAAAATCTGTCGCTAGAGGAAAGTCCAACGCAGTTACAAAGACCATCACAATAATAATTTGTGTTGGGGGAAAAGGTTTTTATAAAGTGACAGATTTATTAACTCATCAGGCTTGAAGACTCCCAATCTGTTTTACACAAATATGAAATAAGATTAGAAGAGAAGGGTTTGTTTTGTAAGGCTTTACCTATTGCAAGGAGATAATTGTGTTAGCTTCTTGTCTAAAAATAGTGGCTTCTCTAAAGGTTAAATTTATGAGAATATGCTCAAGTGGTAGGCAAAGATAAAACATTACAAAATACTGCAATACTTAATTTGTGTATATACAGTCATATTAATATAATGCAAATGTTGTTTTATAATAACAATAGTATCATCACCCCTAAAGCAAGGATATATATGAATAATATACCATTTGCCTGCAAGCAAGAACTGGTGGGACCACAAATAGACAAAAGTAATAGAAAATGAAGAAGCCAAAGTGCTCTGGGAATTTGGAATTCAAATAGACAAATACCTGCACATAATATCCCAGACTTAACAACTGTCAATAAGGAGGACAAAAAAAAAAACCTACTGCATACGGCAGTACTAGAGACAGCAGAAGAGAAGAGAAAGAGAAAAACACAAACTATAAAGACCTGCAAATAGAATGACTTTGGCAAAAGAAATCAAAGATAGTAATAGGTGTCTTGGGTGCAATTTCAAAACATCTGAAGCACCACTTGAATACCATTGGCACTGACAAATCACCATCAGTCAATTGCAAAAGTCAGCTTTATTTGGAACAGGTTACATACTGTGATGATACCTTTAACACTATCAAGCAACATCTGCCTATGTCAGGATTCAACAGATGGATAAAATCATAGTTTGGACATTGTGTACCTTTATTCTCCTTATGATGTCAGAAGAATTTTCTCTTTGTGGGTCATATTCTTTTTCTCAAGAAGGATATGTCTCTTTATTTCCTGGTTATAAAAATAAACTAGTTTTTATGAAGCAATAAAATGTTATCACTTTCGTGAAATATCTGAGGGTCTGGTTGATAGCTAGGCTCTGACCTTGGGAGAAGGATTCCGATATTGAAAGACCAATGATTTATGAAGAAGAAATTGGAAGAGCCCAACCTTAGCACTGAAGAGAGGGGTATGGTTGGGCAGGAATGCCTTAGATTTCAAAAATCCTATTGCCCCAAATTTGTGTAACCCTTTTCAAAACAAAATAGTAGGAAATAAACAGAGTTGTAATAATTGTTTCATCTTCATTTCTGTTTTTTGATATGATAGATATATCTATTTGGGGCTTTTGAAATATTCAATGCCATAATTGGTTGCTTTTGTGTTTGATCTCATCTAGTTCATGGTATTCTAATATCATTAATCCAAATCCAGTAATTTGTCTAGTTTGTATGCCCATTGTTTTATTCAGTAAATAAAATTAGGTTATCTTTCTTCCAAAGGGAGATCATAGTTGCCAGAACAATTCTGGAAATCCTTAAAATTATTATTATTGTGGTTGGTCACAAAGTCAGTCAGACGTATAAAATGGGTTTGGCAGTTTTCTAAATGTAACATACTGGGTATTTGAGGGGGTGGGGGGAAATTATGCCCTTCAAGAAAATTGTTAAGAATACACTAGGTTGCTAGAAAAACAAATTATTCAATATCTGATGAAGTAATACCTAATACTCCTAGAAACACTAATAATTTGGACATTAAATAAATACATACTATTATAAATTATATATTATTATAAATACATACTATTAAATTAAATATTATAAATTAAATATTATAAATACATACTATTAAATAAATATGTGCGTACATAAGCGCACCAACATGCCTACTGTCCCTGTCCTATTGTTTCTTTTATTTTTCTTATATGTACCCATTTCATGTATTCATAACTATGTATATACTTATACCTATTATCTTGTAAGCGATTGACAAATCAAAATAAATATAAATAAAAAATAAAATAAATAAATAAATTAAATAGCAAAGACCAAGAATCACTAGAGTGGATACTATGCTTGGAAAAATAGAAAATAATTAAATAAGGAATTGTAATTTCAAAACACTATCTCTGATGACACAAAACTAACTTTATAAGAACTCAAGTAAATAATGATGGAGATACTATCCTGGTAAAGTGATACTCATTGTGTCACTCATAACTCAATACACAACACCTAATGAATATCATAACAAATCCTACCTGGTCTCACATTGACATGGGAATAGGATTCATTCTTGTGTTAACTCAAGTGTACAATACTTAACAAGAGTCAAAATAAAAGTGCAATATCAGAACAAACAGAGGAAAATCTATAAATATAATAGAGAAACGAACTGTACAGAGGTAAGAATGCAAAAGAATACAACAGTGGATAGTAAACATTTGTTGATTAAGAAGACCCTAACTCCACCTAAGATTAAAATAATTTACTTAGAACAGAAATTATTGCTGACTGTTTGAACAATTAGGTGCTAGTTATTTTAGTAAAATACAAGGGTGAAACAAACTCTCTAATAGTGATCACTAGATTATTTAATTACAATATTTAAAATTAAATGGAACGGAAGACTTTGGAATGATATTTAAAATAGTGACTGCTCAAATGTTTGCTGACTCTTACTAATAAGAGTTACTAAGAAGCTTCATCAGTTCTGGCAGGATGGAAAGATTTCAAGGATTAAAAAAAACACCTTTGTGTTTTACAATATACATGTTATACCCACATATATTAAAAGTATGCAAACACTCAAAGGTGCATTGGCTAGAACAGTAGAAATACTTTTCTGCTCATTGTTCCTAGAAATCTCCCATCAGAAAAAACTGCTAGCAAAACAACCAACTAACCAGATGTTAAATGGTATATGGAAGAGTTTTAAAAAGGACAGTGATAGTGAAGAACCTATCAAAGCATTTAAACCTACCTATAAGGATGGTTGGACAGTACTAAATAGGAATTGGTACAATCTGTCCTTTATACAGAAAGTAGAATCCCATTTGGATTTCAGTTGTAAAATGCAAGTAATTTGCTTCTAGAGGAAAATACTAGAAGTTTATTTCTCATGCTCGGAACTAACATATTCTGCAGATTTTGAAAGCTATTTCTAGGTGAACTGAAGCGAGCTATAGGGCTATCTTAAATACAAGTTTGTCAGCTCCCTTTACTTTCTCATCCACTTTACATGATTTCTCATGCTCTGAAGTAACATATTCTGCAGATTCTGAAAGCTATTTCTAGATGAACTGAAGTGAGCTATAGCAAGCGGTCGCCAATCAGTGGGCCGTGAGAAAATTTTGGTGGGCCGCAGAGAAATCTCACCCCCAGAGCACCCCACCAAAGCAATTAATCCAGGCTGTGCAGAAACACAAGGCTGCGCCGCCCACATGGCCCATGGGAATCCTCCCCACCCACTCACTCCTTACCCAGCAAACTTGCCTGCTAAATTGCTATTTTTCCTTTTTCCGACCATCAGCTGTTCTGCTGTGCTGGAGATTTAGATTAGCTAGGAAACAGGAAATGGTTGGATTTCTTGCTTTCTAGCTAGTCTTTAGATCTTAGGCTCTGCTTTTAAGTATAGCCGAACCTCCCTTAGGACTGAAGGTTCTATTATTCAGTGCAAACTCATGGCAAGCAAATTTTATGTGACAGACTCAGGTAGCCAATGGCAGATAGATCGATCACTGGATGGTTCTGTGAGCAACTCAATCTGCCTGCCTGCTTTGCCTGATTTTGGGTAAAAGTTACTCTCTTTTTTATTAAAAATTCAATATTTATATACATGGTGTGTTGTGAGTTAATTTTGTGAGTTTGCTTGCAAGCAAATTTTATGTGACAGAGCTAGCCGATGGCAGATAGATAGATCTCTGAATGAATCTGTGATTCTGTGAGCAACTCAGTCTGCCTGCCTGCTTTGCCTGATTTTGGGTAAAAGTTGCTCTTTTTAAATAAAAAATTCAGTATTTATATAAATATTTATAATATTTACATACAAGCCATGCCCAGCCAGTCACATGACCACCAAGCCACACCCACAAATTAGGCCATGCCCCCAGAACCGGTTAGTGGTCCCTGGGATTTAAAATTATGAGTTTGGTGGTCCTTGAGGTCCTAAAGGTTGGTGACCTCTGAGCTATAGGACTATCTTAAATATAAGTTTGTCAGCTCCCTTTACTTTCTCATCCACTTTACACGAGTTCCAGGGTTCTGGGTGGAGCTTCTGCAGATGAAAGTATGTTGTTACCTCCAGTCTTGATACTTTCCTCACTTGGAACTTGGGCATGTCAGAACAGGAGACTCTTGTGTCCTATGTCTAAAACTCTCAGTTTTCCCATTTTATCATATCGAGGTGGTTTTGAAATGCATAGTGTTTTTATAAGCCTAACATTGGAATTACAAAGATAAAAGGATTGTCTGTCTGTCTATCTAGCTAAATCCTACTCAAGGTGGAAAACATATCCAACATGCCTTCGTCCTCCTATGTTCCCCCACAACAATGACCCTGTGAGGTGGTTTGAGCTGAGAGAGAATGACTGGCCCCAAGTCAACTCATTAGGCTTTCATGGCTAAGGCAGGATTTTGTAGGACTTCAACTTACAGTCTATCGCTTTCCAGATTGGTTCCTTAATCAGTAGAGCAAACTGTATACATATAAAATACATAGGTATGAGTGTTAAATTTGCATAGCAAATCTAACAATCAAATCAAAAGAATCAGAAATAAAACGAATGCAAGCAGATATAAAACTTCCATAAAAGCAATGCTGAAAAGACTCCTTGTGCATCCGCTATACTTTTTCTGTTAACTTTTCTTCTATGGTCCCAGTTTTGCTACAACTTTTGGCTTGGATCTGATAATCTGGCCCAGTCAAAAAACTTGATCTTAATATCCTTGCTTGTCTGAAACCCTCCACCAATGAGTGCTTTGGGATAAAATCAAAACACAATAAAACAAGAACTTTCTATGATAATTGAATTCCACTGAATTCAACGTCAATTTTCACTAGAAGTTGTCACCTAGCCAGCAGGTAGATTATTTCACTATAAAAGCACACTAGCAATGAAAAAGTCCTATCAGCATGGATAGAAGTGAACTTCTCAAGAACAGATAAAATTAGTGTATCAGTGTAAAAAGTCCTTATTGATTCTATGGGTAAAACAACAGTGATATATGGGATAGGTATGGTTTAAAGATTAGTTTAGCAAACTTCTAAATTCAAGGTCAATAAACAAAGGATTTAGAAGAACAATGAAGCTCTGTAATTGATACTAACTTTGTCCCTTTCTAGGGACAAAATGCAATAGGTTGCATTTTGCTAAATAGGCAGGTGTTATATATATGAACTTATAGTTGGCATATAAATAAAATATTTCACTGCTGTAAAATAAGTTTGTAACAACACAATTCACATACACACATACAACTAAAACATTATAAATGATTACTGATATTGAGGCAAATATTCATATTAGAAATAAAGTCTTCCAATATATTTTTCAAAAAAACACTCAGTATTGCAAAATGAAGATTAGTAGAAAACTGATATTTTCATTCTTAAAGAGCTCCTAAATACCGTATGTACATGAAATTACATATAAATGCTAACAATACTAATTTTAATACTGAAATATTAAAAGTTAACTTCACATAATCAAAGCAAATACTTAATTACATGGGAACTGAACAGCTATAACAGTTAAAAAGATTTACTTCATTGCACACACATTTTATAGAACTGGAGAATATTGCAAAGATAACTACCCTGTTTCTCCAACAATACGGCCTCCCCCAATAGGAAGTCCCAGCATGTTTTATAGGCATGAAATGAAATTAAGCCCCTCCCCCCAAATTAAGGCCTATATTAAAACATGCGAAATGGGGGGGAAATGGCGGGGGGGGCTTGCCGTTAGGAAGTACTTTTGTTGCACACCCGGATATGGTGCTGCCTGCGTTGACCTCAATATGAAGTGCCCCACCAACGCCGAAATCAACATCCAAGCCGTCGCCGCCCGCCCGAAGATGCAAGGGGGGGAATTAAGTCACCCCCGAAAAGACGGCCTAGCCATTTTTTCGGGGCTCAAAAAAAAATAAGACCCAGCCTTATTATATGAGAAACACGGTATATATACTTTCTTATTTGAAATTCTGTCCTATCAGGATTTCAGTTAATAAAATATAAAATAACTTCTGTTTTAGATAATTGCTGAATTAATGTCAGCATTATAAAAGGTTATGATGCTGTGCAGCATAAAATAGATAAAAATGTAAAACATGAAAACTATTTTTTTTGCTAGAGACAATCAGAAACAATATGAATTTATTGTCCATTTCTTTTGTTTATACATTTTATTTAAGTAAGAGAGATAAGGACTGTAGCAAGAAAAATGCAGGGAGATTACAATGCCGCTATTTGCAACTTTCATCAGCTAAGAAGTAGCTCAAGCCTAGTCTATGCATGCAAAATGTGACTCTTAAGAGTCATTTATTATTTCAGAATATGGGTTGGAATGAGGTCACCTCCCCCCATTGTGGATGCTTCTTGCATGTACATGTGGAGTGAACTGGCTTTATACATTGAATACTATTACAGGTAGTTATCAACTTACAATAGTTTGTTTAGTTCAAAGTTACAACAGCACTGAAAAAAGTGATTTATGATCATTTTTCACATTTACAACCATTGCACCATCCCCTTGGTCACATGATTAAAAACCCAGATACTTGACAACTGACTCATATTTATGACAGTTGGAATGTCCTAGGCTCACGTGATCCCCTTTTGCCACCTTCTGACAAGCAAAGTCAATGGGGAAATTCAGATTTACTTAACTGTGTTACTAATTTAATATCTGCAGTGATTCACTTAACAACAATGGCAAGAAAGGTTGTAAAATAGAGCAAAATTCACTTAACAATTGTCTCACTTAGCAACAGATATTTGGGGCTCAATTGTTATCGTAAGTTGAGGACTACCTTTATTTTCAGGAAATTGTTTTATTTTTCTTTGTGAAAGAATGCATATTCCTTCACTTGATTTTTGTTGCATACATATGGCAATGTGAAAAATCAAACAAACTGTAAAACTATGGTTTAAAAACCCACAATTTATCATTAATCTATTCATTATGCTGCTAATTCACAATTCATCCATCCACATCTAACTACATTTGAATAAGAACAAAGATAGTGAAAACTTAACTTATGTTTTCCAGTTCATGAAATATTAAACACAAAAATCATATCTAGGGTTAGAAGAAAGGGATATTAAAAATATGTTCATTTTTCAGATGTTCAGTTTGATATTATACCATACTTTTTGAATGCTGAAACTTGATAACCAATCATTAACTATACCTATTTTTTTTCAGTATATGGAGATAATATACTAGCTTTTTAAAAAAGTAGTTTAAAAATAATATGATATCAGGCGGAACTGTATTATTTTCCTTGATGGTCACAGCTGCTTCAATTAGTACATGTATATCAGTACGTCAATTGTGTTGATCTGTCCAATAGTGAATTATATAGAATAGCTGCTCTGAGAGGAAGAAGATTTAAAAAGGCATTTTCATTTAATAATAAGTGTCATATGCAACTTTTTTCTAAACATGTACTGCTTAGCATATAGCCTTGACATGTATTAGTAAAAAGCTTCTATATTTCTGCAATCAATCAGATACAAAACTGTGAGTACACATTTAAACAATATTATCTGTTATGTTCGTGTTATACACCATTCTTAATTATCATGACACTTTAGCATTTATAAAAGAACATTCATGCTTTCCACAAACGCTAGAAGCGCTATCGTTCGTTTTGAAAAAAATGTTTCTAGAATCATTTATTTTATAATGTATATGACCTGAAACTGTTGGAAAAGTGACACTTTAGAAGCTCATCTTTGCTATAATCCAATACATTTGGGTTTTAGCTACAAACAATTAGACTTAGAATAAATTGGGGGTAGGGTGGGGTTTGGAGAAATTTAAATTTTGTTAGTCTGTAGATAAAAATAAAGCATTGTACAGAAGAAGTGATAAAGATTTTTATCTGCTATTTATCACTTTGAATAGAAGACTTACAGACGGGTTTAGTAAATACTAAGCCTGATACCATTGAAGGGTACTTCAATGAAACTGGTTTTATTTAAGATAAACATGCTCTAAAACTTTTCAGAAAAAAATTATACAGGGCCAACAGATTTCAAAATCTCTAAGCATAATGAAGTATTCTGATTGTTAAAGTACAAATGAAGTATCTATTTCATTCAATGATTTTCTAATTTCCCAATATTGGAATATTTTGCACAATATCTGATCACAAAGGAGTAATGCTATGTTAATCATAAACAATTATACCTAAGGAACTGCAATTTAAGCTCTCTGGCAACAGGAAATTTTCGACTTGTATCACAGTCCTGCATTAAAACTCAGACTTAAGCGCACACAAAAAAGGGCTTTGCATAGATTTTCCTTGAAACCTTTCAAATGATTACACAATTTCCATATTTATTTGCATTCAAAGCACAAAGAACTTCCTTTTTATTATCAAAACTGAAATATCACCTGAAACACTGTACTGTATTACTGTAATACCAAATTTAATGTTCCTAATTACACAGATATGCATATGCCAACTGGATTCTTTTAAATTCTTTTAGTTATATAAGATTATTTTAAATTAAAATACCTCTTAAGCCTCGCCATGGACATCTCATTTGTACATCATAGTAGGAGACTAGCCATTGCATTCACCTTACCAACAAAGGAGCACTTCAGGATTATACCTATTTCCTGATATCAAATACAAGCAAAGCCAGCTTTGCAGTGTTTCTAAAACAAACACAAATAAAAAACATAGAACCTTTAGTTGACCTTATTCCATCAACATTCGCACTGCTTTTTTATCCAATTTAATTCAGACTTTCTTTTTGCTTTTCAACATTTGCCAGCTCTGAAATCACTACATTATAATAAAAAGTTCAATTAATGGACAGGTATTACCCTCAGTTTCCTCTTTATTTCTTACAGGATCCCATAGGCACAAACGGTGCATTAGTTAAAGCAATCTACCCTAGTTATTAAATAAAATGAACTGCCTTACTTTTAATGAATATAAGGTTGCAGAGCCATTCGTTCAAACTGTAATTAATATGAAACATAACCTTTTGATATATAACATGGCTTTCTTTTTCATAAAAAAGTCAATGCATTTACATTATATATTGTCAAAAATATTTTTCAAATCATTGTTTTCTGTTTCCTCATGGTATCATTTAAAGGGATAATAATAATAATCTTTTAATATAAGAAAAACAAAAGCTTCACACATTTCTAACCCAAGTCAAAATTCATTGTTCTCTTTTTCATGGATTTTAGTTCTTCATTTTTATCTTTTATTTTTCCCTAATAGTCAAGTTAATCAATTGTGCCATAATATATAAATGTATTATCCCTGATTTCTTTACAGCTAGTGACCTATAAAAATCTTTAGCTTCCAAAAGTGTTTTCAAGATTAAATAAGATAAAATATAAACATGTGATACATTTGTGTATCGCTGGCATGACCAATGCACAGTAAATGAATGCATTTTTTTAAAAAAACTTTTTGTCTTATGATAATGTAGGACTGATATCTTCTAAAAGTAATATATATATATATATATATATATATATATATAATGCAGCTTTGTTTTAAAAGATAACCCAGTGTTCTGAGATTTATTCAACTAAATAACAGAAACACAAACGAACACATGTTCACATACATACAGAGGTATGAACACCCCACTATAACCCAGTGTTCTGAGATTTATTCAACTAAATAACAGAAACACAAACGTACACATGGTCACATACATACAGAGATATGCACACCCCACTCAGTGTTCTAATATCTCTGAGAGAGGAGCCAGAGCAGAAGCAGAAGACAGATAATTTCCTTTCCAAAACATACTGGCCAATTTTACAGAAATTGATCCCATCAATGATTCAGCCTAGCATATTATTTCTAGCAATACTTTTCTCCCCCTAAACCCCAATGACATTGAAAAAAATACTGCATTGCAGTATTTGCCAGTGTATCAGAGGGTATTCTGTCAGATGCCCCAAAGTCAAAGGCGTATAATCACATAGTAAATGCCATACAAATTGAGAGACTCCATTCTAAACATGTATATTTATTAATTCCAAGTACATTCAGTGTAGCTCATCCGTTATGTTGTTCAAGATCTGTATGAAATGCAAGAATGACCCACTAGTGCCTACATATCAAGTTACTTTATGAGTCAGTCGTCCTGATAACCTAGAACCATAAGCTGTCCACAAACCAAACAAAAAGGACACAGTGCAACATATGGAGCAACTCCTCAAAACAATGATACTACACTAAGCATTTCTAAGTTTGAAAATCATAATTTAGGGAGACCACAGTATAGAAAAAGAAATGAAAATTATTCAGGAGTTATATATTAAGGCATCCGAAGGAAAAAACTATCTAGCAAAGTTCAAGTTTGATTTTCAGAACTATTGTATATGAGGAACTGAATATAACCATGCCATTCCTTTGAAGCTATTTTTTAAATATATTTTTAAAAATAAAAATTTTCCAATAGAGGTTTATTTGATCCTTCTTTAATTTAACAAGAGCTCAACAATAGTAAGATACTTACAAAAAATAGGGGGGAGATCCGGGGGAAAGGAGAAATAAACCAAAGAAAGGATATTTGCCCAGTAATAAGAGCATCTTTCTATGTATATATGCCAATTTCATTTGTTAAGTATAGAACAGTAGAAACAATGTATATACATCCACAATATACCTTACTATTTCACCCATTTCAGTTTTTCAATTAATGCCTTAGTATTATAATAATAGTAAATAAGTCATTGATTTTACAGAAATTTTCTTGCATCAAGAGACTTCATAGGTTTTTATGTACTGAATAATCTCTCTTCTGCATATCATCTAGAACCTATGAGTATTATATTAATTTCTGGAAAGCTGAATATATGAGAGTTTGGGATTAGGATGGTAAAAGAAAAACAAACTCTGCAAACTTTTACCAATAGATTTAAAAGGGGGAAATAGAGCAAGAGAGAAGCAATACGGAGAATAATAAAAGAATAGAACTGCTTGCTGCAACTATTCAGAGATGACTGTAGTGAGTGGAGATGCTGGATAATTTAATTGCAGTAGAAAAATTAGACAAATTAAAATATGTACAGGCATTTATTTAACAAAATTATCAGAGATTACATACACAGAATCTCCATAATTTGCCTTTCTTACACAGAAGGCCAATCTCTTCTCTGACAAAACCTGAAAATGCATTATTCTACAGAACAGATTTAAAACAATGTGAATTGTGCATATTTTATAAATTTTATAGCATTTCTACTTAAGACCATCTTACAAGTTTAGGTTATACTAAGTGAAAGGTGAAATTTGCCAAGCCTAACCTCTGTGATATAGTTTAGTAATACTATAAAAATGAAATAGGATAGAAACAGTTTAATAATAAGCTGTTCTGTACATAAATACTGTATAAGGGAAATTATATTTTCCTTTACCCAATAATTCAACTACAAAGTCATGGAATTTCATGCCATATATAAATCATAATACTTTCATACATTTTGTATACTTATGAGTAAGTTTCTCTACTGTTCTGAACTGACATTTAATGAATACTTTGAGAATAAATTTGCAGATCAACTGTCCATTCAGCATCTCTACAATGTACAATTTCCTGTCTTCAATGTATGTTCATGCATATAGAATTTACATCAGTAATAAAATGGTTAAACAGCCCCCATCCTCACAAAAAGAAAGAATGCAGAAAAAGAACAGACACCGGGGTTATATCTATATATCTGTATAAACCAATTTAAAAAGAGAGAAATTGAGTGTTTATTCAAATAGAAAAAATAAAGTTGTGGCTGCCACAAAGAATAGCAAAGATAATTGAGGTAAATCCAGAATTTGTTTTTTTTCAGTGTTTGCAGTATTCCCACATGATTGCCACCTGCTCCCCCACTCAGCTTCCCCTATCCTCGTTTCCCGGGCAACCTTTCACTGGCTTTTCCTCCAGCTATCGCTTTCAGTTCGGCTGCTCAGTCTAATCTTATTTGTTTTACACCCATCAAAACAAGCAGCTAGACAAAGAAAATCCTACAAGAATAGGCAAAAGACCATAGCTTTGTTTCTGAGTTTATAATAAATATTCCGGGAGGGGTGGGAGAAGGGGTGCCTTTAAGATATTTAATTTGAACAAAAGTAGGAGGGATGAGTTGAATGTTAATGCTTCTTTCTTCTACTCTTTCCTCCATCCTCATGATTTGCTTCATTCTGCCAAGACTTAAAAGTCTACATTTGATCTAGCCATTTTGCATAATCTATAAGAACAGCAGTAAGAGCAAGAAAGGGTGGGGGAGCAAGGGGGGGAAAAAATCAGGCAGTTTTGGAATTTTTTTTAGCAAAAGAATATGCTAAAAATAGAAATACTACTATCACATTAACGGATTTAACTTCCTTCCACAGAAAAGAAAGCACTCTTGTTTCACAGTAACCTTAAGATTCCACGGAAACAGTCCATGTAGTCATTAGATTCCTGTTCAACTTATCACTTGCGTAGCACAAATGAAGATTAAAGGGCATCATATGCTGAGCATATAGTACAAAGACACCGCGGCTGTCAGCAGCGATCAGCCCAATGCCTGCTTACCAAACGAAACATTCAATGCCACGACACTTGTCTGTATTTATACAATAGTTGTACATACACATTACATGCCCAGGTGCCCTCATTAAAATCCAAAATAGCCTATAATTTTATTTATAGTTTACAATCTGCTATCCTAAGCAAACACAATTCACAAGCCGCACAAAGCCTCAAAGCAATGTGTTCCTAACGTTCACTTACCATTTTCAAGCCATTCCACTCCATCTGTGATCACAAAGATGGACCCTTACAGCCCCTCACCGTGTCAAAAGCAAAAAGAATGTTATGTAAAAGCTGACATTCCTTCTTACAGAACTCCTGCCCAACGATGCAACACATCGGCATATACTAGGCGCTGCTACACATACAAGCCGCCTCCTCTTTTTATGAGGTCATGACAGGAAACTCTTTGAAATACAATATGCAGCATTTATTGAAGCTCCTATAAATCATTATCTTTTTAAAAAAATTATCGTCGTCTGCTGCGCAATACACCAAACCAAAACAGCATCTGTTTCAAGGCACTACCTCTCTATATAATTTCTTTTTGAAGGATTCCATTTTGCATATGTATTACCCGCGTGTGAATGTGGGAAATTTTACCACCTCAGCCCCCTCCTTCAGCAATTCTGTTGTCCAATGCAATCTTGGGTATATTTAAAGCAAAAACTATAATCAACATTAAATGGTAAAAATACACCATTACTACCCTTTATTAAAAGCTAGGCAAGTAGTTACATATGTGGGGAGGGGGAGGGGGAAGGAAAGCTATGAAATGACAGGAGAAAGACATTTAACAAGCAAACCAAGGGGAGCAAACTAAACTAATGTGATAACACAGACTGATAAAAACGCAGACTTGTGGAAAGGGATATGTTCTACACACAAATTATGAAAGACTGCTGTAGTAACAAACAAAAATTTAAAAACTACTAATACCTACCATAACCATTCTTAATGGCAAATAATGGGTCTTGCAAGGCTTCAATTCCTCTAAAGATCTGATATGGTTTCAGGGAATTAAATGCTTTATTGTATCTTTTTAAAAAATCCACAAAATACACAGGGCAGATGTATGATGCAGCAAAAATAAGAAAACCCAAACCCAAGCACTGTGCCTCAAGCCCCTGAATTTAGAATGTAGATAGCAACTGAATAAAGCCTTGATGAAATTGGCTAGCAGCTTCTTCTTTTTACATCCATTTATGGGACCATCTGTCAGCTGAAAGCGAGATGCGATTGGCTAGGGAAACTAAAGGAGGCGTTGCAACATCAGGTGCTATTGAAATTAGCTACTGCCAGATTGACAATGTTAATGATTTGGTGACCTCTACAACAACAGAGACCAGATTTCTGAACTGCAGCTTGTGTCTAGTAATTAAGGGACAGTTGAAGAACATTACAAATGCATGGATTTTGCCCACACCTCCCCACATAGAGGGGAAATTCAGGCCACACCTAGAGTATGAACACACTGACCTGTAGATGTTATACTTCAATCATGTTTCAAACTCAATATACCTCTTAAATCTAGACACATTATTCCAGACAAATGCATATTTAATTTTGTTTCCAGATTCAAAATATGAAAAAACTTACTGTCTACTGTAATTATTTTACTCATTAGTTTACTAAATTCATGACTTACATTAACTATATAAGGTATGTTCAGATACAGAAATAACAGTTTATATATTTAATAAATTACAATTATAATAAATGGTGCTACATATTTCATAAAGCCAGTGTGCTTATATAGAAAATGAAAATGTTGTTTTAATGAGGTGTAACTGTTCTGATCTAAAACTAAGAGTAAAAATGATCTGACACGTAATCTTTATAGTCTTTTTAAAGTGCAACTACAACTTGAATTGCAAGATATATATATATATCTTGCAATTCAAGTTGTAGCTGCACTTTAAAAAGACTATAAAGATTACGTGTCAGATCATTTTTACTTTTTTATATATATATAAATCAAATTTGACATATTAAAATTTCTTTCACCAAATCCATCTATATGGTCCTATGAGCTTAGGTAATTAATTAGAATGCACTCATATTAACTGGAATCAATTCTTTATAAAAGGCATGCTCTGTAAATTCTTATATTAAAAATATAAATTAAACACAACCTGAAGTAGCATTTAATGTGAAAAGGAAATTTTCTATATATGAAAGAAAACATTCAGACGGACTACATTATCAGTTTATATTTCATTGACATCCCAGTATTATTAAACAACAGTAATAATAAAAATTTAAAAATGCAGACATGAGTTTTAAAAGAATTGAGTAACCTCTCCTGAAAAATGAAGAAGTTAATGTAATACTTGGGAATAGTTTAAATAACTGCTAGCTTGTATTACCTTCTCTTACTGATTTAATTCTGATTGTTTCCTTTAAATAAATAATTAACTGAACATTTTCAAATCTGAAAATTCAATATATACAAACGAAGAATAAATTCATATATGAATGAGATGCATCACAATTGTAAGACTATATGTTCACAGAGAAAGTTTCAATTTTAATGCTAATCTTAAATTAAACCTTCACTGAATTAAAAAGAATTAAAAAGGGAATTAAGAATTTTCAACCTTTCCTCCACATCAACACACTTCTTTATGCATTCAATAATGATTTAGGAGAGCTTTTTGTCTGAAAAAGTCAGCAATAGTAGAAAGTATTAAAAAAGAAAGCTGTCTGGCCAATATAAAAAACCCCATATGTTCCATATATTGTGCATTATCATCCAAAACTAGACAAAGAAAATGGAAAGGTTAAAAAAAAATAAACCTAAAGGAAACAAAAAGAAATGTACAAGTGTCTATAGAGGCCTCTCATTAAAGACACAAGCCCTATTCTATTGTTGGGGGAGGAATCAGTGTTATTATCAGATTTCCAATAGGTCTATTCATCTTTCAGGATGGGGGGGCTGCCTACTGCATGACCAACGGGACAGAATTTGTAAACATACAAATTTTCTCTAAAAAAAATTAAGCATCAATAAGAAAAGCTATTATTTCATGCAAGCACCCTCCCCGCAAACTGGACTCAAAAATGCTGCTAACCCTTTTTCAAAATAAAATGAAACAGCTTCTCTCCCCCCCCCCCCCTTCTTTCTTACCATAAATGAGCAGTTTCTGGACTCATTAATGACAGTTTCCCTTAAAAGAAGTGATCTCATAGCACTGTGTCTCTCTCCACCATGCATACATCCTAAAGATTGCGGGTATCTTAACATCAGGAACCGCCAACAAGCTTTCTCACACACAGCCCAGATGGACTATACTTGAAGCCAATTCAACGTTAATAACTACCTACTCTGTGCCTTACGTGGTATAATGTCCTAGGCAACAGCAGCTGATTAAAACCACAAATAAAAGACAATCCTGCTATCCAAAATGATTGAAGGGATTGTCCTTAGAAATAAAGCGAAGGATAATATCTTTTTTTTTTTTTTTTTTGTTCTTTTCTTTTAAATCTCAGTTTGAGGATGAAATCCTTTCTAAGCAAATGGAGAAGAAGGAAAAAGAAAAGAAAAACGAAATACTGCCCAGAAGATGTGACAAAATATTACCTCATTATTTAACAAAGCAGCACTAAGCGTCCTGGTGATTTCAAACATCTTGCCACAGATTTTGGCTTTAGAGGAACAGAAAAAGAATCCTTTGCAAGTCCAGTCCTCTATCTGCACAGAGGATATCAATTTTCCTGCACAAAAACAATGTTTTCTTCCTGGAGTTAACACATTAAAACATCAAGTCAGTGAGCTGCATTTTCCCTCTTAGCATACGGAATAGACTCCCTCCTCTCTTTGCTAGAATAGCCTGATGCCCCAAACATGGTTGTTACTTAAACTATTCTTTAAAGTAACAGTTCACTCTCTAACCACCAGGTGGGCAGTGTGGCATGATTCAAAATGAACATCTTGAGATTGCTGTTGAATAGGATAAAGCTGTGATTCTTCAGATACACGCACAAGACTAAGTGTTGTTAGAAATGAAGAAGTGGCGTGCAATCTTTTACTTCTTATACTGTTAAAATATAATTATGCCCTCCTTAAAAAGTACATGATATTTAAAAATTATTTAGAATACAATCATATCCATGCTTACCTTGAAGTAAGCCCTATTGAATTCTACAATGTTTACTACTGAGTAGGAATGCATAATGTTACCCTGTTCCACAAGGCACCCGGTCTTTTTTTAGTGCTATTTTGAAATTCTTACTTTGTGTTTATGGTCATGGACTAAACCAATAGCTGAAGGCGAAAAGACATTAATTTAAGACTCTGATAAAATTTAGTTTTCATATTTTTCTATATACCAGGCATGATATTCCCCTCTGAAAAAAAAATCGGGGCTGGCCAAAAGAGACCCCGTGCCGCGTGCCAAGAAATCGCACAGCAACACCAACGCTACACACCCTTCCTTTCCAGCTGGTCAGGTGTGGATCAGCTCCAGAGCTGGGCAGCCGCTTCCCTGGTGGCGGGGCCGAGGCTGCCGCCCGGGGAGCACCTGCTGCTTTCCCTCGCCAGGGCCGGGCGGTGGCGTGTTGCCCTGCGCCGCGTGGCCCCCGCCTGGCAGCGCGTTTCTCAGCACGAGGCAGCTGGGTTGCTCAAGGAGCCTGGCCGGCCAGGTGAGGGGAAGGCAGCGAGGGCCCTGCCAGGCTGGGGCGGAAAACCGCTTGGCAAGGGGCTGGGGAAGCCTGCGGGCGGAGGACCAAGCGCGCTGGGAGGCAGAGATTTGGCCGAGGCCGTCAGACGGAGAGACGGCTGGTCTGCTCCGGTGCCGCTGCTGCCGTTGCAAAGCGCCGCCGCGGCTCTTCCTTTTTGCCTTTCCCTTCCCGAAGCAACGTGGGACTGGAGCAACTCCTGACTCAAGGGGCCTCCGAGGGGAGGGGAAGGAGGAGGAGAAGGGTGGGAAAGGGTGGGGGGGGATTCCCCAAAAAATCAGAATTCTGATTTTAATCGGAAGAATATCATGTCTGATATACTTTGATTCCAAACAAGAACTCTTTTCAGGTTGTTACTGCTGGCAGAAAATACCTCTGTGTGGAACAGCAAGGCCATATTACAGTATGCTAATTCAAGGAGAGTGTAAACATAATGCAAAAGACCAGAGAAATTGTGTATTAGCATCACTACTAATAAATGCTGTGTTACATCAACTGACAAATTGTTATTAAGCATGGCATTTCACAAAATATAAGGCCCCTGCCTCAAGGAGCTTAAAATGTAGTTTGTTGGGGTGGCAGCAATAAATGAAGGGGTTGTGATGGTAAAAAAATGCAAGCTTCAGTAGGAAATAGGAAAGGGTTCAAGGCAGGGAATGTTAATATACCTGAAAAGTATTTTAAATTTAGAGGGGAAAACACTTTATCTCCAACTCAGAAAAAAACAGTGGCAGTTTGTTCTTTTCTCTCTGTGGGTGTTTCTGCATCCAATCAACTTGTTTTCTTTCAAATTCCTTCAAACCATGGAGACTTGAAGAAACTAATGAATTAAATTAAAGGCATAGGTGTCTTCCCAGCTGTGTGGAGCTAGTTGAAAGGAAGAGCCAGTTAAACAGGTTTAGAGTATGGGAAGGCCTGTGATGGTTTACTGATGCCTGCACATTCTTTGCTTCCAGTAAGGCTATTCTACTCTTTTCTTCCTTAGTTTGGCTGCAAAAGCATGCACTGTTCAATACATGTACATTACGATATGTTGTTGAGCTTGCATGCTGCACAGGTAGAAATTATGCTGGATTGTTATTGAGCTTCATGGACATAGTAATATGTATTTGGGACTATTAAATTTTGTAATTTTAATTTTAATAAATTACATTTACTAAATTTCTGAACAGTAAGAACAATTAACCAGTGGAACGGCTTGCCTTCAGAAGCTATGGTGCTGAAGGGGGCTTTTAAGAAGAGATTGGACAGCCACTTGTCTGGAATGGAATAGGGTCTCCTGCTTGAGCAGGGGGTTGGACTAGAAGACCTCCAAGGTCCCTTCCAACAATATTATTCTGTTATTCTATTACGTTGTTCATAGGCTATGCTGAAATAAATCTATCACTGAACAAGCAAATCAATTCTGTCACTCTTTCTTGAAACAATTAGACTGCAAAAACCATATTTTTGACAATCAATTCCATTATTTATAGGAATTTTAGTTTTTTAAAAAAAATCAAGATTTCTTTGCTTCTTCTGTAGACCATAGGAGATTCTCAGCATACTGACTCCTTGGATCCTATTCTCATCTGGACCTGTTCTTTTCTGGTATTATATTTCTCTTTTCTGCACACCTTATGTCAAAGAAAAAAATGTAAAAGATGTCAGAGTCTTAATATGAAACCTGTACAATAGAAAAGTTATGTGTTTACCTATCCATTGTAAGATTTTTTATTCCATTGAATAATTTCCGAATCCAAAGGTGTGGGTAGCTTCTTTGAGGACAAATAATACAGCTTCTTTTCTTTCAGCATTTTCCGTATTTTTAGTGGGGGGAGGGGGTTAAAGAGAAATATATTACACACTATTATATTTTAGTGTGTCAAAAAGGGGAAGAAAAAAATATATATACATGAAAATTTGTATTTTTTCAAGCTATATTTGAGTTATATGATCTATAAGCTTACAGCTTTGTTCCCAATGCCATTTGTTTGGTAAACTTGGAAGATTTGTTTCTCTCTCATGTACATCCAAACTAGACTGTGTTGTTTCTCCATGTCATATAATATACGTGGGTACACGCATATCTATCTATCTATCTATCTATCTATCTATCTTGCCATTTTTGTTTAAATTAGAGGTGGAGACCCTTTGAAAGCCATGTGCAACATGATTTCATTTTAATGTATGTCAATTAGTGTACATTCAAAGTAACAATAAAGTTATTCTACTCTACTCTATTCAGCAAAAAGGTGGTAGTGATAGCTATATATGGTCTGAAAATTTTCCAAGCATCATCTGGGGGGGTGTCAATAAAATTGGGTCTCTAATTGTATTTCTGGGATTTATTTGATTAAGTGCCATCAAGTTGCAGTTAACTCTTATATGTTAGCTTTGTTTTTTCTTAGGCAGCTAGTACCACATTAAAAAAAAACCAACCAAATAACGTATCAAATTTTAATCAGGAGCAGGCATATGGTCTGCTAAGCAATTCCCAGTTATTGTAAGACATACTGATATACCTGCAGCTCTTCTTTTTTGTAATGGTAATACTTTCTATTCCAATTCAGTAGATGTCTACATTGAAGTACAATATGCCAAATCATTATGTAAATGCTGCACATTAATCAAATGCAAATTAATTAGAGATTTTAAAAATAGTTTGAAATTATACTACCTACATCCAAGTATGATTATCGAAAACAAGGGCAAACTTACAAAACGAACCTTAGAAGTTCAAGTAATTAAGTCCCTTTAAGTTTGTTTTTGTTTTTCAGTTTTTAATCATAAGCAATCAATGTCACTTAAATACCTGATCATATACTGGGTTCAAAGGGTTGTTTAAGCATGATAGATGTTACAAGTGATTGGGTTTGCACCACAAGCTAAGCCATAAATCATAGTTTACAAATCACAATGATTTGGGTTCACAGAACATGTTAAAGCAAAACAAAGCAAGTCACACAATTACTGTATGCCACATGTGAATACAGTTCAATGATCTTAAAAATTCTAAGACAGTAAAGACTTCTTTCATGTTTATGTATCAAAGTCTCTTACATTTCATGCTGTCAAAGGCAGACATTCTTCCACAAAGCTAAATGCATTTAGAACTACACATTAATTCAAATTAATCTGCTAAATTACAGTTGTGTTTCTCTTATTAGATGCATTGGGCTCAATTTCTGTTTGATTTCTTCTCTACCTGTTTTTAACCTTTCCTTAGCTCTGCTACTTTTTCTTCTGACACACTGTGATTTGGTTCAAAATCACTGTATCAAACTCAACCAACTTGTCTGAGCCCTTCAATTGCAATTACTTTAATAATTATTTGCAAAATTTTTCTCACATGCATCTAATATTTATGTATTCTGTATTCAATCAGTATAGTTGCTAGATTCAGAAGATTTCTGATATGATTTTAAGGAGAGTTACCACTTAGTGGACACAGCTAATATTAATAGGCCACTACTCCAATTTAATGTTAAGATCACACGCTTATGATACCATTTCAAAAGACAGTAAGATTTATAAAGGAGAGATTATCAGTCTCTCCCATTAAGTCTAGTGAAGGGCCTAAGTCCTTATTATTTGAATGGCAAAGAACAAAGAAAATCTGAAAATAAAAGCAGTAGATGGTTCCATAGGATCTGAAGGCTGCAGAAATGGGCCCAAAAAGATGCCTACTTCTGTTTTTTATTCAGTGACTCTGGGAGGTTCACCTGGAGGTCCTCATTACCTCATTCCTCTGAATCATTTGGTGAGATATGCAAGTTTGACCATAATATTTCTTACTACTGGTGTCACAGGTAGTCCTTGAGTTACGACCACAATTGAGCCCAACATTTATGTTGCTAACAGAAACATTTAAGTGAGTTTGTCCTGTTTTACAACCTGTTACAACTGTTTGTTAACAGAACTGCTCCGTAATTTATCTAACACAATGTGGAAGTAGGAAGACTGAAAACACATATTTAAGAAAATGAATTGAAAGGACATCAACGCCAAACAATAACAACCCACTGATGTGCTACCATATGGTATATGCATCACAGTAGAACATCACTGAAACATGTTTCTGTCAAAGGAGATTGGTCTTACCTGAGACGCCATTTCTCATTGGTAGCAAGAGTCCAGGCAAGGGTTAACTCTGTCTCCTAGCTGATTGGACCGAGTCTGTCAAAGCTGCTTAGTCCCGCCTCTGTTCCTGGTCTTCCCCAGCTTTTGGCAAAGTCAACTTGACAGACCTGATGTGCCTCTGCAAATGGAATAAGAAGAACAGCTATCTACCCACTTCCCACACCCCAGACCAGACATACCCAGAGTGGTACTAGATTTCTTGCTACTGTCAGTCCTGGACACATGTAATGCCATTTCGAGGGGTGGATGACTCACTTGGCGCTGATACATACCTTGATGAGCCAGAGCCAGAAGGAACTCACAAACAGCTGTGAGGCATTAATTCAGAGACTGCTGGCATTTCCCTTATTTAGCAGAAGGTGTTTCCCTTATTCGGCTGTTGAAGTTAATCACCATGTATGGGGGAGGCAAGGTGGCTTTTGCACGGGGTTAAAAGGTGGCGGGGAGCACTAGGCAGGCAGTCCTAACTAAATCTGCATTACATGCTGGTCAGATCGTGCCGTTTGCAAATAGGAGATAAACACTTCAAAGCAAAGCAAAGCGTGTTTATGGTTATTCTCAGTTTATTGAAGTGGAACCTGACAGCTACCAATGAGAAAGGGCGTCTCGGGTAAGAACAATGCCCCTTCTCCATTGTGTACTGCGAGAGTCCAGGAAAGGTACATACCAAAGCTGGAGTGTGCATGAGAAGGCTCAAGTCTGGACCTGATCACCCTGTTCCGCATGCACTCTCTGAAGCACACGTCTGCCAAAGGCTGCTTCCACCGATACAAAGGCATCCCAGTGGTAATTCCTGATAAACAGAGAGGGGAATGACCATGTGGCTTCCTCAATTGAACCTTGCATGGCCCAACCAGCTGGCCCAACACTCCTTGTGGAATGAGCTGTCACTCCACGGGGTAATGGAAGGGACCGGCTCACATACATCTGAGAAATGCAAAACTGGATCCACCTGCTCACGGTCAATGGAGTGACTTTACTACCCAATGTGGCAGGCTGAAATGACACGAAGAGTGACTCCGTTCTACGGAAGGCAGAGTCCTCTTAATGTAGATCCTCAAGGCGTGACGCACATCAAGAGTGAGCCAATGCGTGGCCAGGGTTCGGGCAGAAGTCTGGAAAGACCAGTTCCTGTGTCCTATGGAACCACGAGTTCACCTTCGGGATGAAGACCGGATCCAACCTCAGGACCATTCTATTTGGATAAAAAAATACAGAGGTCCTCATGAGAGCCTCCTAGCCAATGTTATAGCCACAAGGAACACCACCTTGACTGTCATAAGATGCAAATTGGTAGATCTAAGCAATTCGAATGGAGCTCTTAGGCAGGTCCCACGTGGGGTACCTGTGAACCACCAGAGACCTTAGATTCGTGGTTCCTTTGATGAATCTGCGCACTGTGGGATGATGTGCCAGAGATTCCAACTTCCCACAAGTCAGAACCGATGACAGGACCACCACCTGTTGGCAAATGGTATTAGGTATGAGTCCTCTATCAAGACCTGCTTGCACAAAGTCCAGGATTTGTGCTATAGATGCTGCTGTAAGAGGGATATTTGATTTGGACAACCAAAGACAAAAGGTGTTCCAAGTTGCATCATATATACAATTTGTGGAAGGCCTCTTGGAAGCCTATATTGTCTGGATTACCCTGCAGGACAATTGTCCCATCTCAGAGAGCTCCATCCAAGCTCCAGGCAGCTAGCTATAACCACTGTGGCTCTGGGTGGACCAGGGTTCCCTGAAGGAGGGAGATCCCGTTCTGCAGAATCCTCTACGGCTGCGCTACTGTTCTGACCCAGCTGAATTCCTCGAGAGCAAAAACAAAGATAAACTCAAAAACTGAAACATTCACGACTTTATTCCACAAATACCTTTGTAGTTACCAGATGGCTTGCAGCCAAGTAATCCAATTAGAAAAACCTTCAAATAAATCAGAGTCTGTTATCATCACACTTAACCCTTGAAACACTTTTTGCCTTCTGCAAAGGCAAAAACCATTTGCAACTAGGCTTATATTCCCTAGAGGGAGGGGCCATTACATTGCCTCCTTACCCCTGAATCGTCTATGCAGCTTCAACTGTTCCCTCCTGGGAATGGAGGAGGACACTAATCCCACTATAGGTTCGTCTACCTCGAGAGTATTCAATAATTTTGAGAAATCAGGGGCCAAATTGAAATATTTCCTGTCATATCCAGTGGGGGCTAGGTACACCGCTGCAGAGGCCCACTGTTTCTGTACCAGGTCCACAAACATGGGAGGAACTGGGATCACCTCTGCTTCGACAACTGATTGGTCGAAAATTAGATTTTCTGGTCCCTCTTCCGAAGGAGTTGAAGTGGTAGAAGGGGTCGACTTGTTTAGGCGTGCAATATTTTTTGCCTTAAACAAGAGAGATCTGAAAAGTTGTGGGTGGAATAAGCCTGTAAAAACAGGTTGGTCAGGAACAAGGCCCTCACCCTCAGACATTCCCCTTTCTAAGGGGTCTGCTTCTGACAGGGGCTCGCTGTCATGTATTGATCCTGATTCAATCTCTTCCATTTGATCAATTTGATCCACTTCTTCTTCCTCCTCCTCCTCCTCAGTCGGCCCTTGGAGGGGGACCTCCCCTTGTAAATGTACCTGGGTATAGTGCTGCTCCGACCTGGTCAATGACCTCAGCGATTGGGAATCATAATCGGCGATCACAGGATGTTCCCTGGTCATAACTGCATGTTGAAGACCTGCTGCAATTCCCTGGTGGATTGCCAGCTCCATCCAGGCCTTCATCCTCTCTGGAACTTCCTCTGGAAGAATGTCGTCCTGATGAAGACCGGCATCAGTCGGAGTGAATGTAGCTTCGGGAGACCTTCACATGGTTGGTGTCCCAGATACTTGGGCCTGTTGGCCTTGGGGAGCCAAGCTGCGCCTGGATGAGAGGGAGAGATCTTGGGGAGGAGGAGGGTGGGAAGAGGTAGACGGACCTGGACTGGAGGAGGGGAAGTCCTGTGAGACCTTGTGCGCCTCCCGTGTGCACTTATCTATCTGTTTTTGTAAAGCTTTATGGCGCCTGATGGCATCCCTTTCTGAAGTTTTAGAATTCCCTTTAGCCTGCTTAGGTTTGTGCTGAGATTTGGCTTTGACCTTCAAGGATGAGGTCTGATAGCTGCTACCATCTGCCATTTCGATTGAAGTTGGAATTGCAGTATGCTTGTTATACAATGCAATACTGTGAAGGCGTTTGGCATGCCCAGGGGCCTGAACTGAGGACAGACCGGTTGCCCTGATGATGTTTTTATTGCCGCCTTTCCTCTTTTTTTTTTTTTTGAATAATACCTATCTATAATGAGTCGTATCTCAGTAATAATATTTTATTGATATTAAAATATTATAATGAAGAGAAAATTATAATAAATAATAATAATAAATAATAATAATAATAATAATAATAATAATAATAATAATAATAATAATATCACCACTAATATATATATATATATATATATATATATATATGGCAATATGTATATGAATATTAATTAAGTGGCACGATGTTAAGTGATAAGAAACCAAACAGCCAAATTGAGAATGCCTAAAGGCCCAGATTGATAAGGGTAGAGGCCTTCAACAGCTTCCCTGCACAGGCGGACACAGGCCTAGGTGCTCGCTGTTGTGCTGCTGGGTTGATTGGGCTGTGTGGTTTAAGCCAACAATTTAACTGTAAGAATAGCCTCGAATGTAGAAAAAAACCAAGACGAGGGTATAATGGTCCCCAGTGTTCCTGAACGGAACCTCTGCTCGGGACAGAGTTACCTCACACAGCACGAAATGGAATACAGGCGCGTGGCCACGAGGTCTTGTAAGAAAAGATGGCCTCCGGCCAGTAATCTTTTGGCATGCTCCCCAGCAGCAAACTCCCGCCGTGTGAAGGAATAGCCTCCGATGGCTTTTCCTATAAGGCTAAATGGCGGGGAAGGGTGGAAGGCACTAAGCATTTGAATCCTCCACCCCAAGTGGCGTTCAGAGGGGGAAGGAAAGCGATACGACTCCGTTGGGAGCAAAGAGCTCACGCCATTGTTCAGGTAAAAGAAACTCTGCGGCAATCTGTCGGAATGGCAGGGGTATAAAGATCGGTTGTGGGGAGGGGGTGCGGTGCAGCACCGAAGCCTCCTGCTGCTTTGGGGCGCAAATTGGCGTTTCCCTGTAATGCTAGCGATCTCTGTAATGCAAGCCAACATCGAGAGATCGCAATGCAATTAGAAGGCTAAAGGATTCTAAAGACAAGCTGATTAACTTTCAAACCTGCTAGCAAGGAAAGAATTTTTCCTGTTTTGGCCAAGGAAGAATCACAAGCACTGCCTATCTCTCACGAGGCTGAGCCAAAACTGGGGAACGCTGGGGAGGAGTCCCGTGGAGGAGGAGGAGCGTTCCACAAATGAAGCCCAGCCTAGACATGCAGAGATTGAAGCACCTCCCACTACTGGATGCTCTGAACAGCTCATGGGAGAAGAGTATCAGATTGCACAGGAATTTCTCCACCGGGATCTCCAGCATCCCCCTTTGGACCCAAGTTGGCAGTGTTCTTTGCTTTGAATAATAACAATTTAAACAAGGTAGGACGAAACAGCCCGGTAAATACTAGTTGATCAGATAATAATCCTTCGTCCTCAGAGAGACCTGATTCCCTCTGTTCGCCTTCCCCTGCAAGGAAGGATTGATTATACTCTAAGCGAGCAGGTGAACTGGGCTCCTGGAAGTGATGTATGGCCCCAGGCAGGTGTCTCATCTGCTCCTGTGTTGGGATTATGGATATGTAAGAAACATGGAGGAAGGCTGTCTAAAGTGCTAAATGCCTTCAATTATCCCCTGCCTGGTATCCTTAGCAATGATAGCCTGCATGTTGAGTGGTTTTTCAACTTCAGTGGGGTCCCTGGGGCAAAGCCCCGCTGTTTTGGGGGTGAAAGTTGCCTCCACTCCTGGTCTAGGCCTGCTAAGAGGCTGCTCCCAAGGCTCTGACTGAAAGGCAACATCTTGGGAATCCCCATAATCTCTGCTTTCTGTGGGCAATAGCTGAATAGCAGGCCCATCCATGTCATCCGGGGACCAGGCATGGGCCCGTGGTTTGTTAGCTGGAGTAGGCCCTGCTTCTGCCTGTAAGCCTCGTTGTGGCAGGAGATAGCTGAGCCATCGAGTGGGGTGATCTTTGACTCTGCCCACTGTTAGCCCTGTCTTTCCAAGGCCTTCTGACGCCTCATGGCGTCCCTTCTCTGCTTTAGAGGTCCTTTTGGAAGTTGAAGCCTTCTTAGTTGCTTTGCCCTTGGCTGCCATTGCAGAACATGTGGGGCTGTGGGTTCCTGCCCGCCATGATATGACTGGAGCAACAATTACGTTCAAACACACTTGATGTAGTTAGCCACCCATGTATTGGAGAAGAAGTGTTAGGGGTTGAATTACACTATAGTATCCACGGAATGCAATCCTGATTGCACCACTCCTGGCCACGTAAGCATGTTGGATTCTCCTGGCTCAATTCCTGGGATTGATAAAGGTCCTCAGCAGCCGCAAAACACACCCTGCTGGAATGACTTGCCCTTTCAAGGGCCTTCGGCGGGCACTTCACGCTGGATTGGGGCATTCCCAATGGCCTACAGCAAGGCCTGTATGTCAGCAAAGGGGAGCCAGGCTCCACCGTACCGGAATTAAGAGCGTGCCGCACAATTCATCACTTCTACATAGATGCCTTGGCCTTCAGTGCTGGAGCCGATGCTTCCAGCGCTGGAATCAGCAACTAGGGTGTTTGGTCAGACCTGGAGAAATGCGGGCCAAATCTTCCCGATTTGTGCTGCCGTGAATCATGCTGTCACATCTTCCAGTGAATGAGGCTGGAGTCTCAGTGCTTGATGTTGAGGTGGCCGGGATGGCCGAAGCCTTGCCCGGCATTTTTTGCCCAGGCAGATCAGCTGTGAAGTGGGAGCTGCTCTTTTATTTTAAACTTTTCTTCCAACTGTAGCAATTCCGATTAAAACCGAACTCTGGGAGAGGCAATAAACAGGTCCATCCTAGCTGAGGGACGGAGTCGAAAGTTGGGGAAGACCAGCAAAAGAGGTGGTATTAAGCAGCTTTGACAGACTCAGTCCAATCAGCTAGGGGAAGGAGTTAATCCTTGTCTGGACTCTCACAGCTACACAATGGAGAAGAGCAGTATTCTCATTTTTAATATACAGTGAAAACTTATTTTATTGGACCTTGGTAGAGTTGATTGGGATTTCCCTTTATGTCATTCACAATTAAATGCAAGCCATTTTCATATGATATGATGCAAATGATACAAATTAATGTATTTTCCCTTTTTGTGTGAGATTATACATGTGGCATAGATTTTGTAATGACATACTCTGACAACCTCAGTAACAAACACTCCTCTCCCATTTGATTCATTAAAGTGAGATTCCTCTCTATTATAAGCTGCCTTTTGGGTTCAGGCTGAAGAATAATCTTTTCCAGAGTTGTTAATCAGCTGGCAAGGAATAGTCCCCAAGCAGAGTGCAAATACCACAACAGCATCTCATTTGAGTTCCCCAGCCTCTGATCCAGAAGTTAATCAAAATTATCATAGAAAACCTTATCCTCCATGAATTTAAGCAATCTAAATAGGTGGTTATTACTGTATCTTCTGAAGAGAATTCAACTTTTTTTCTTTCTGTCCTGAGAGAGAGCTTATTTGTTCCAAAGATCAAATAAGTGATACCAAAACAGTCACCAAAATGCTATCTTGAGGTAAAATCAAATAATACGCTCACATGACTGTTATAATTCTAACATTAACATGTTAACATGTAATGCTTGATGTGCTGCTGCTTTAAAACACATGAAATTGTAGTGGAAATAACCATGCAACAAACTGATATGCTGCTACCACTCAAAGTACTGAGAAATTATCAAGGAATAATATTTTAAAATTGTAATTTTTAAAAAATTCCAACAAAATTATAAACGAAGCAAGTGAACTGGGCAAAAAGAAAATGATGGATACAATTCAACAATAGAGGCTAAAAATGGTGTAAGAAAAGCAAACATAAACTTCTCTTCCTGCTGACATGATTTTCCCCCAATGCATATTATTGTCAATGAACAACTTTTGTGCTATTGTTTCAGCAAGCAGCTAAAGTATTGTTTTCGATGTTGCAAAGCACTTGCAAAAAAAGTGCTTATAGCCTGATAATTCATATATATAATTTTTCCATTTGTCAAACTGTTTGCAAAGCAGCTCTTAACAAACTCCGCTAACTATGGCAATCTACATCAAAAATAAAGCATCACCCATACAAGAATATACCTCAACCTTTCATAAAAGTCTGGGTTTCACCATGACAGAAGCAAAAATAACATTTTTGCAAGGACTATTTTATATTTACAAGCATTTTATTGTAATAATTACAGCAGTTTTTAAAAAGTTTTCAATTATTTTCCTTTATTTTGTATACTATCTAGAGCAGAGGTCGCCAACCTTTTGGGCACCAGGGACCCGTTCAGTGGAGGTTTTTATTTTATTGATTTATTTATTTTTGTTAATTGTTTACAAGATAATAGGTATAAGTAAAAACATAGTTATGAATACATGGATACATATAAGAAAAATAAAAATATAAAAAACAATAGGACAGGGATGGTAGGCACGTTGGTGCGCTTATGCACGCCCCCTACAGACCTCTAAGGAAAGGGGTGAGGTCAATAGTAGACAGTCTAAGGTTAAAGTTTTTGGGGTTTGGGGAAAAAAACCACAGAGTCAGGTAGAGTATTCCAGACACTGACCACTCTGTTGCTGACATCGTATTTCCTGCAATCAAGTTTGGTGTCATTAACCTTGAGTTTGTATCTATTGTTTGCTCTTGTGTTGTTATTGTTAGGAATATAAGTCACCTAACAGTTATTTGGGTTGGAAATATATAAACTAGGATAGACATGATAAAAATGATAATACAACTGATTGCTGGAGATTGAAAAAGAGTCTTTATGGCTTGAAGCAATCAGGATATGAGTGGAACCAATGTATAGTTAAAGAATTAACTAAGATAGGCTTTGTAGCTGGCATGGCTGATCCATGTTTGTTTAAAAGAGAAAGTAATAGTGTAATTTCATTGTTGCTATTGTTTACTGATGACATAGCATTAATCACCAAAACTGAACAAGAAGCTACTAAAATAATATCACTGTTAGAGAAGAAATTTAAGATAAAACGGTTAGGAGAAATTAAACAATATCTTGGAATAAAGATAGATAGAACTGGGGGAGGATACAAAATCTCACAGGCAGATAAAATTAACCAATTACTAAAAAGTTTTAAAATGGAACTTTGTAAGCTGGCTAAAACACCAATGAGCCAGGAGTTTAGCCATAATGATGTTCAAAGTCCTATTTTTGATCAGAACATTTATCAGTCTTTGATTGGTAGTTTATCTTATCTCAGTAACTGGTCAAGGCCAGATATAACACACAGTGTTAATCAATTAGCGAGATTTAATGCTGAGCCGACTGAAAGGCACTGGCAAGCTGCTAAGCGTGTGTTAAGATATCTGAAACAAACAATGCATTATGCATTATATTTGGAGTCTAAAGATGAACTGAGTTTAACTGCATATGCTGATGCAAGTTTTGCTAGACAAATACACGAAAATCTACATCGAGTACTATAGTATTATTGGGAAAAGTGTTGATTGGATGGAGGTCTATTAGACAGAAACATCGAAGTTTGTCAACAATGGAAGCTGAATTCTCATGTTTGTCTTTATTATGTACAGATTTAGTTTGTTATAAGCAATTATTGATTGATATGGAAATTGATGTAACAAATTCTATTGTTGTTTATGAAGACAACCAATCAGCAATACAGATGGCTTCAAATATTGCTGTTAAGACAAGAACGAAACACACAGATTTAAGATATTTAAATGCGAGACAATGTGTGAAAAGATGATTAAGCTAGAATACTGTATGTCAGAAAACAATATAGAAGATCATTTTACAAAGTCCCAAGGCTCTATAAAGCGTAAGGCTTGCTGTGAAGATTATGGACTTAGAATGTAAGGTTGTATATACTGTCCTACCCAAAGGGGAGAATGTTAGGAATATAAGTCACCTAACAGTTATTTGGGTTGGAAATATATAAACTAGGATAGACATTTTAATACTGTCTTTAAGAGAATGCTAAAATGTAATTGGGTGTGGTTCCGCAAATGGCCATAAGATGAAGCCAGAAACCTGGGTTGTGTTAGTTTCAGAAGAGAGTCCCAGTGGAGTGTGTGAATCTCTGTTTCCTTCTGTTGGAGAGTTTTGCTGTTCCTCCTAATGACTGTTACTGATCATTGATGTAAGTCTGTTACTGAACTGTTTTTTGATACTGGACTTTGATATTTGGATTATCCCTGAACTGAACACTGACTGATTTACCTGTGAATGACTTGGACTGTTTATCTTGGACTGTGCTTAAACGTTTATTGGAAGTAAAAACCTACAGTGTATCTGTGTGCTGTGTATCATTCAATATTACTCTCACTACGTCTCCCTGTATGCGCTCATTCTCCTAACGGGGAATTACCTCAACAGTTATGGTTGAAGCTGAAGTATTCATTGACAGGTAGGACATTGCAATGTATGATTTTATATACTATACTTAGATCAGACCGAAGGTGGCGTAGGTTTTCTAGGTCTAGAATTTTGAGTCTGGCGGCATAAGGTATTCTGCAACAAGTAGAGGAGTGGAGAACTCTTCTTGTGAAATATTTCTGGACTTTCTCAACTGTGTTAATATCAGATACGTAATGTGGGTTCCAGACTGATGAGCTGTATTCGAGCATTGGTCTAGCAAATGTTTTGTATGCTGTAATTATTTTTCTGCAGACTGGAGGAGTGTGTGGTTTTGCCTGCTGTCTGCATTCCGCGGATGGGGCTTCGCTTGTTTGCACGGACCAGTGGGGTTAGGGATCCCTGATCTATAGATAAAGAATATGTAACCCTCCAGCTGAAAAGTACTGTCAAATACAAAGTACTATAATTTAAGCAGATTAACTTCCCTATATAGAATTTAAACCAGCAAAATTTCACTACTTCACAGAGACAAAATACTGAAATGTTCCTATTTGTCTCTTTCTGCTGAAAAACTCATATAAAATTGGCCTCATATATATAAACTGAGGCTAGAATGATTTTTTTTAATAAAATGCCTTACCAGTTTGAGTGTTACAGTTCTTGGAAAAATACTATCATATCAGAAGGGAAATTATTCCATAATTTTGTTTGACAAACATTTTTTAGGATCCTTTACATAGTTAAAATAGCAAAATGTGATTTAATTAACGTTTAAAGAGTACCACAAATATTTTAAAACCATCCATCAAAATCAACACTATATATAAAACTTAATAGGATAATTATTTGAGAGAACAATTATTGCAAAATCAAAACAATTAAAAGACTTTTTAAAATTGGGAGAAAACTTCAGAAGGGAAATTTTATAGCTCCTGTTCTATTCCGCCCCGTTCAAATGTGAAAAAGTGAATGCTCTAGCATTTTAGACAATTAGTATCTTTGCCTACAGAAAACTACGCTGAGAATAATAACTATTCGCCTCTTTTAAACCAACTCAAAATGCCACTGCAAAATTCAGGACTATTATATGCTACTAACTTCCTTTGAACAAGCATTGCTGAAGAAAAAAGGTTGGGGACCACTGCTTTACATAGTTAAAATAGCAAAATGTGATTTAATTAACGTTTAAAGAGTACCACAAATATTTTAAAACCATCCATCAAAATCAACACTATATATAAAACTTAATAGGATAATTATTTGAGAGAACAATTATTGCAAAATCAAAACAATTAAAAGACTTTTTAAAATTGGGAGAAAACTTCAGAAGGGAAATTTTATAGCTCCTGTTCTATTCCGCCCCCGTTCAAATGTGAAAAAGTGAATGCTCTAGCATTTTAGACAATTAGTATCTTTGCCTACAGAAAACTAGAAACCAACTCAAAATGCCACTGCAAAATTCAGGACTATTATATGCTACTAACTTCCTTTGAACAAGCATTGCTGAAGTAGATTTATGTTTTTTTTCTGACTATGTTTCTCATATTTTACAAGATTTCTTCAAAACAAGCACTCTCTCTTTAGTATCAAGGCATGCTTTGTTACCTTTGTCTAGAGACATCCTGTTCTACTCTGATAAAACTTAATTGTTCCTCTGACATTGAACAGTAAGAGACTGTTAAACTCATCTAATAAACTAGAAGTGCTTTATTTTTAGCATTGTTTCAAAAAGTGTAACACTAGAAAACCTATTATTCCACTGCACTAGGTTAAAAAGCCATTTTTATTTTTGAAGTGTCTTCAAATTGGTAACAGTGCCAGTCAGAGTTCTACATAATAAAGGGATATTTTAAAACAGAATTGAATAAACTTTAAATAATGTTTAATATTGTGATTGAAGCAAAATTCAATTTTTTAGTTCCTAAATACATTTCCAAAGCAAAATGCCAGCTAAAATGCCAACAAAAAAACTGGAGAAAATACTGTTCAGAATACACTCATGTTTATTGCCAACGTATTCTCTCCATCTAAATTAATCATTTAGGTCACTACACTATGCATACAATCCTGGTAGGTCTTTTTTAATAAACAAATTTATATGTCTAATTCCTGAAAGTCCCCCAATACTTCACACCTATTGTATGATGATACAATTCTGGCTACAGGTATACTGAGATACAATTCTGGCAACAGGTATACCAAGAACTGAGTTTTATAGAATAATAATTGAGAATAAACTGATATATATTAAAATCATACAGATGGACATACTGTAATTAATTCATATATTTTTATATTAAAGATGAAAGGAAATCCAATGCTGAGGTGCACAGGTCTAAACTGTCTCTTAAATATTTTAAGACCACAGAACATCAAATAACCCACGTTTAGATAAATGAGAAATATATATTGAAATAAAGCACATTTTAATAATATTCAAAATTTATCTCATATTTAATACAGTGATAATACAGTGATAAGTCTTTGTGTGATCTTTGGGGTTTGCATGTATCAGCATAAGTTATCAAAGTCTGGAGTGAGATTTGTTACAAGAAATCTTATATTAAAATTCAGCCTATTTCAACTGATTGTAACGAACTGTAAAAATATACTTTCCACAAGAATATACCAAAGGAAAAGTATGACTGTCTATACCTCTGCAGTTAATATCTTAGAAGAGATGTGCAAAGCATTCTCCACATGGCCATCTCATGTATGGGACTGACAGCCTCAAGCAGTCTGTGCCTGGACCAAAGCATCTGGGTGGGGCAGTGATATCCCAAGATAGCAGGCGACGGGCAGGCCAGGGAAGCAACAGCAGTGTGCAACATTGAAAAGAAAATGAAGAGTTGGGGATGAGGCAATGAAGCAATGGCAGCAACACAGACGTGCCAAGCTTAAATTCAACTGCAGCAGTATAGGGTACGAAGAACAAAACTACTGGGAAGAAGAAGACAGACTGTGCTTCAACTCAAGTATGATGGGTAAGGGGAAGAAAGGAACGGGGGAAAAATAGGAGTAGGAGAAAGGGCTGGTTGCCATGTTTGAATTTAAATCTGTCAGCAGTAGCTCAGGTAAAACAAGGGGATAGAAATTGCTGGGAAGACTGGCTAGCAGACCAGTATAAGTAGTCCTAGACCAGGGGTCTTCAAACTTGACAGCTTTAAGACTTGTGGACTTCAACTCCCAGAATTCCTTCTCCAGGCATGTTAGCTCAGGATTTCTGGGAGTTGAAGTCCACAAGTCTTAAACTTGCCTAGTTTGAAGACCCTTGCCCAGACTTATAACAACTGAGCCCAAAATTTCTGTTGTTAAGTGAGACATTTGTTCAATGAGTTTGCCACATTTTACGACCTTTCTTGCCACAGTTGTTAAGTGAATCACTACAGTTAATAAGTTAGTAACACAGTTGTTAAGCAAATCTGGCTTCCTCATTGATTTTGCTTGTCATAAGGTTGCAAAAGGTGATCACATGATCTTGGGACACAGCAATGATCATAGAGTATAACTAGCTGCCAAGCGTCTGAATGTTGATCACATGAGCATGGAGTGGCTACAAAGGTCGTAAGTGTGAAAAATGGTCATAAGTCATTTTTTCAGTGTCATTGTAACTTTGAACAGTCACTAAATGAACTGTTGTAAGTTGACAACTACCTATAATCAAAATCTTCATGTTTTCTGGATTCCCCAGGACCATAAACTATTAAGCCACAATGCATTTGTTTTGTAAATATAATAAAACTTATTTTCTAATTCACATACAAGCATCTGTTCCACGGAATTAATCTCAACATGACATACTACCAATGAATTACAGGTAGTCCAATGACTTATGATCACAAATGAGCCCAAAATTTCTGTTGCTGACAGGTTAAGTGAATTTTGTCCCAAGCATCTGAATTTTAATCACATGACCATGGGGATGCAGCAATGGTCTTAAATGTGAAAAAGAGTCGTAAGTCACTTTTTTCAATGCCTTTGTAATTAGGTCTTTTGGGCTTAGACTAAGCAAACTGTTGTAAGTCAAGGACATGTACTGCAGTTCACATAAATGCTATTTCTCCACTCAAAAAATAAATAATTTGGATCACAGATGTAGTATAGAAAATAAGACTATTTAATCTTCTCCCATTTTTGTTTCTTGGTCCTTTTTTCTTGAAGTAACAATAGCAAGAAATAGATGTATTGACATTCAATCCACCTGCTGCTTTTCTTCCAGGTTTCTTTTCTTAAGCACCACTTAGAAGCAGAGGAAGATGCAGAACTGATATGAAATATATCAAAACTGTACAATTTCTATTTTTTTTCTTCCAAGATTCTACATTTCTTTATCCTATATGTTTAAATTAGAACAGAAAGAATTACGGAAGACTAATGAATAAAAATGTCAAAGTATTAGGAAATTCATGTATATTTGTTTCAGATTTTCTAGTGCTAGATGGCTTCACGCATGAATGTTGTCTGCCTTTGTCTTAGAAGACTTTAAGCAGATCACTGCGAGCAACTTGGTTTGATATTCCTTACTGAGGCAGGAGTTTTCTCAGGAACAGTGACATGCTACCTTCCATCCCTCTTCTGTTAAGATCTGAATCAAGGACAAGATAACAATTTTTAGATTTTGCTTTGATCAGTTGAGGAGAAGGTCTGCATATTGGTTATTAAGATTCGTCAGAATCTTAATCAGACTCCCTCTGATGAGATTTGGCCCCATGGTAATAATTTCCTCTGCCGTGGTAGAGAACTCATTAAGTTCCTTGAGACTTATAGAATCCAACATATTCTTTTTACAGCAGAGGGATTGTTTCAAAAAAGAGCTGGTGATCTTATTGAGACCCCAATTGAACAGTGAAATAATGAGACAGAATAAATTATGAGGAATCCTTGGTGCTCTGTAAGCTTGGTTGTTTTCTTGCAGTTTCATTACCCAAACTATGTAATACCATCAGTGCTACTTAGTTGGCTAGTTTGATAATGTTACCTAGTTCGGTAATGAAATGTCTGCAAAACCAAGCTCAGAGCACCAAGGACCCCTCATTTCAACCCTGAGCTACAAATATTCTCCTTTAGAGTTTATTAAGGTGTGTTCCAGGTGCCCTGATTTTCTAGGTTTATAGCAATAAAACAGATCAAGAGACAAGGGTTTACTTACTGTGAATAAACACATTTTTTATAGTTTTAGTATTAGATAGCCAAGTGTGAGTTGGGCATCCATATACGATCAATAATGTTCACACTGTTCTACTGCATTTTTGCTCTAAGCTGTAATATAATCTTACAATGGTCTAGATTGGAACATTATACAAATCTCAGCAAATAAATAAGTTATAGCCTGGCCATGTTTTAAACAAGTGATTTGTATACCACTGTTCGGCAAGGTGCTTTCCAGCTTATAATATAGTCTTTTGATCTACAACATGATACTTTAATTTAATAGCAGAGGGTGAGAGATGATCTTTGCATAATGAAATAGTGGCTTAATCTTTAACAAATTCCCAAGGAAAATCTTTAGATCTACAGACTTTTGGTAACTTCTGCCCAACCCTGCTCACTTTTACACAAAGTATTAAAAAAAGTACCTCTACTACTGCAGAAGCCAATTATATTGATGCATTTCAGCCCTGGTATGGGGACCAGAGGTGGTATTCAGCAGGTTCTGACTAATTCTGGAAAACTGGTAGCGGAAATTTTGAGTAGTTTGGAGAACCTGCAAATACCACCTCTGACTGGATATATTACAGTATCCTTCCCCTGCTACGCCCACCAAGCCACGCCCACCGAGCCGGTAGTAAAAAAATTTGAATCCCACCAGATGGGGACTGAATCAATCTTAGTTACCAGAAGGCTAACCTCCTGCAGGAAAAAAAATACTGCCAATTCTTTTAACAGCTGCTGATACTATTGACTATGGTATCTTAAATCATCTCCGCAAAAGAGAAATTAGAGACTGTTCCTTGATTATTTCTCCATTCAGGGTTAGTGTTAAAGATAAAACTGGGTGACTATGCCTTTGCACCCTTACAACTGTTTCATCCCCAATATTTTTTAACTGCTACAGAAATCCCAGTCACCAGGAATTTTAAGGAAACAGTCATCAGAATCATTCTTGGTCAGGATGGAATAGGTTAGATGCCTATGTAAACTCACTTTTGCATTATTATATGAATTTTATGTGATCCAAAAATTTCAGATGTGTAAATGTGAGGGCCAGATTGCTAAGTATGCACTTGTGCATGTTACATTTTTGTTGAAGCAACTACAGAACTTATCAGATGCCAGATCAGGTATCTACCGGACACTTTGTAATTCACCGAGATATCGTATCATTAACATTACAAATTGTGGATGTTTGTTTTCCTTCATAAATCTTCTCAGTGATGTAAATATTCTTTGGAATACTGGTGTTCTTTGATATACAAGAAATACTAGCTATTATATAATTTACATATAAGAACTACCTTTTCACCAAAGTTTTTTTGTATTAATGGTAAAATCAAATAAACTATGATTTAACATAATAAACTGACAGCCGTGAACAATTAGCTTTTCAAAGTAAAATCTGTAATTGAAGGTATTAATCTAAAACCTTCATTAAGTTATTGCTCCAGGATACATAAATACTGAAAATGATATACATGAAGGTTTCAATGTGCTGATAAACTGCTTCACAAAAAGTGTATAAAAATCAGAATTATGTATGTACTTTTAAAAAAATATAAAGTTTGATTCAAATATAATAGCAAGCTACTTTTCCCCATCATATAAATCATACATATTTCTTGGTACATCCAAATCTGAGGTTAATACAGTGATTTTCGATTTTACAAGTAGTCCTCAAATTACAACCTGTCATTTAATTTATTTATTTTTTTCTCAAGCATGCATTAGATAACAGATATAAGTATAAACATGATTAATGGATACATGAAATGGATATGAGTAAAAGGAAACATTAGGACAGGGATGGTAGGCATGTTGGTGCGCTTATGCATGCCCCTTACAGACCTCTTAGGAATGGGGTGTGGTCAACAGTAGACAGTCTAAGGCAGTGGTCGCGAATCAGTGGACTGGAGACCACTGGTGGTCTGTGAGAAAATTTTGGTGATCTGCAGAGAAATGTCACACACACACCCAAAAAGCAATTAATCCAGGCTGTGCAGGAACACAAGGCTGCACCGCCCACATGGCCTATGGGAATGCAAGGCTTGTGTCACTTGCATTGCAAACAACACAAGGTAGGGAGGGGAGGGGGGAAAGTGTGGAGGAGGCCCACTTGCCCCACGCACCTGGCCTGGCCACTGGACAGTTTCTTTCTGCTTCTTTCTTCTTCTGCTTTCGGCTGCACGCAAGGAAAGCAGCAAAAGTCTTTCTTTCTCTCCCCCAAATTCTGCCAGAAATGACCCTGCAAGGCATCTTGCTCCAAGAGGTTGCGCTAATGCAACAAGTCTCACAAAGACTCATTTCTGGCGGAGTTTGGCACAGAAAAAGAAAGACTTCTGCTGCTTTCCTTGCATGAAGCCAAAAGTCTCTCTCTCCCTGTCTCTCTGAGAATGGAGCTGAGATGGTATCCTGTGATCCCAAATAAACAATGATCAATTGGTAGGAAAATGGATTGGGGAATTTTCCTGCAGACTTTTTTGGTGATTTTTCCAGGGTCTCTGTTGCTTTCTGTAGAGACCCTGGGAAAACATCAGCAAGCCACCATCAGTCAAAATTCATATTAGTGGTCCGCAGGATTTAAAATTATGAGTTTGGTAGTGCCTGAAATCCAAAAGTTGGCGACCCCTGGTCTAAGGTTAAAGTTTTTGGGGTTTGGAGAAGAAACCACAGTCAGGTAGTGTATTCCAGACATTGACCACTCTGTTGAAGTCGTATTTCCTGCGATTGAGTTTGGTGCAGTTTACCTTGAGTTTGTATCTATTGTGTGCTCCTGTATTGTTGTGGTTGAAGCTGAAGTAGTCATTGACGGGTAAGACATTGCAATAGATAATTTTATGTACTACACTTAGGTTGGACCGAAGGTGGTGTAGTTCTAAGTTGTCTAAGCCTAAAATTTCAATTCTGGTGGCATAAGGTATTCTGTTGCAAGTAGAGGAGTGGAGGACTCTTCTCATGAAATTTCTCTGGACTTTCTTGATAGTATTAATGTCCGATATGCAATGCAGGTTCCAGACAGATGAGCTGTATTCAAGAATTGGTCCAGCAAATGTTTTGTATTAGTTAATAGTACATTACCAGAGAAAAAGCTATGCAGGATTAGGCTAACAACTCTTAATGCCTTTTTGGCAATGTTGTTACAGTGGGCTCTAGCACTTAGATCATTAGAGATGAGTACTCCAAGGTCCTTGACAGAGTGGGGGTCGTCTACAACAGTGGCCCCCAACCTTTTTTGAACCAGGGACCGGTTTCGCAATTATTTATTCTTCCACGGACCGGTACCTGAGTAACGCGAGACTCCACCGCCATCGGGACGGCTCTTCGTTTGAAGCCGCCCCCCCCCCTTCGACGAAACTAAGGCGCAAGCACCCAAACACCGCTTTCCAACCGAAAACCCGGAAGCATCGCCTGGTGGCAAGCACGGAGCTGCTTTAGCCGGGCTTCTCTCTCCCTTCTCAGTCTCTCTCATCTTCCTCAGTGACCCGTCGCCCTTTTTCTTTCCGGTCTCGGGCAAAAAAAAAAAAAAGACTTGGCACAGCCGGCTAGAAAGCACGCCCGAATTCCTCACAGCTTCCCGCCTCCGCCTGCGAGGAAGTGGGCGGTGGGGGGAGAGGGGTGCAAGCGTGGGCTGGGAAGCGCAACCGGTCAGGGAATGACCTTCCTCGGGAAAGTCGGAGGCGCAGCCGCCGCCGCTTCCTTGCGCTCTGGCGACGGACGCCGTGGCGCTCCTTCAGCACCTGTGCTCAATCTGTTCCTCCGGGTCATGGTGCAGCAGCAGCAGCAACAGCTTTATCTGCGCGTGTGCGTGGTTGACGGGGAGGAGAGGAAAAGGGAGACTAGCGCTGGGCATACCGTAGCGCTCTTTTCTCCCTCTCTCTCCCTTGTGGCGCCCAAGCGTTGCGGCCCGGTAAAAAATGATCCACGGACCGGTACCGGTCCAGGGACCGGTGGTTGGGGACCCCTGGTCTACAAGGTCATGTCCATTCAGCTTGTATTTTATTTTCTGATTTTTTTTTGCCAATATGTAAGACAGAGCATTTGTTTGTTGAGATTTGAAGTTGCCACTTGTTTGACCATTCTGACACATAGTCAAGGTCTTTTTGAGGGGGAACCGGAATTGTCGGTGGTGTTGAATAGTTTTACATCATCAGCCAAAAAAAAAAAAACACACAGTTGCTTTTAATATGATCACAAAGGTCATTTATGTAAAGTATAAAGAGAGCTGGTCCTAGAATGCTGCCTTGGGGGACACCGCTATTGACAAGTACAGGATTTGATAGGGCACTCCCTATTTTGACCATTTGTTGCCTGTTTGACAGGAATGCAGCTATTAATGATAGTCAGAATGATTGTCTGTAAAGCTTTTTGGTCTGTAAGGCTCTTCCAGCTGTTGTAAAATGTCACACTGGCATCCCTGGTCACATGCTCATGACCTGGGAATTCGGCAATCTGTTCACATTTACTGATTGACAAGTGCCCTGTCATCATGAGAACATTTGCAATATTCTCTGCTGGCTTCCCAAAAAGTCAATGGGGAAGCCAGCAGGTAAGGTTGCAAGTTGCTACCACTTGCTAATGGATTTCCTCTCCCCTTCATGGAGTGAATGCGGTGTTTATGTGTGAAACCTTTGTCAGGCTGCAGAAATGAAGCTTGGATCTATGGCACATGGAGGGGAAGAGAACTCCTATGGTGGGTGGAGAAACAAAGCTTGAATCCCAAAGATTTGAACTTTGTTTCTTCATCCCAGCATAAGAGTCCCCCTTCTGTGCATGGAGGGAAACTGCCTACCCTCTTTTGGCACGCAGCTCTTTTGTTAATAATCCACCTGGTCACTTTACTCCAACCAGGAAAGCAAGAATTGTGATTGTTGAGCAAAGTGGTTGTGAAAACGTCTCAATGAATGAATATTTTGCCCAATTCCAGTCCCAATTAGGGTTATAAATCAAAGATTACCTGTTTTATATTCTCAAATCAAAGTTTAAATCAAACTTTGTTGAAACTATTGCATTTTTTAGCACTTTATCTGCAGGTTGCGGAAGTGTTTTTGGTATTTTTGGCAACGCAATGTCAGGCAAAGAAGCATAATAGCAAATGACGGTAGTAGCTAATTTACGGATGAGTGGTATCATCTGTCAATTCCAACCATATTTCTGACATATCACAAGGTTCTGATGCCCACTTCTCTGAATGGAAAATAGCATTCCTTAATAGACACAAAATATTTTTAGTACCCCCAGTTATCAAATTAAATCTCTGTGAAGATTTTCAGACATTTCCCTTTTTTTTTCTTCCACCCACCCATTCTAATACAAGGGGGGGGGGGGGAATGGGCCTAGCTCTAATGAACTTCCCTTATTCAGTATCCTGAGTTCTAATATATTCTGAATTGTTTTTAATTATGTTTTAAGTGTTAGCTGTTTTTTCAGTACCCTCAAGGAGGGAAAGGTCAAGTTATAGATGTTTCCCACTATTCAAAAAGAGAATGCTACTGCTTTTAAAACATGATTGGAGCAGAATATTGACAATATTCAATGTATCATACATTGAATACATCACAAATGGCAGGATTCATTTGTCATAAACCAAGGCTCCCCAAGCCTTGGGCCACAGGCTGATACCAGTCCGTGGCCAGTTGGGAACCAGGCCACGCAAGCTATGGGTGAGCACATAAAGCTTCATCTGCGCATGCACAGGATTAGATTGTATGCATAAAGCCATCCCCTCCCCCTGTTGCCAGCCCATGAAGCCAAAAGGTTTGGGGACCCGTCATAAACTATTCTTTATAAAAACAGAGGCTGGGTACAAAAAACACGTTAGGCAAAATTTAAAGGAACTATATTATGTCTCAATTCAGTTTAAGAATTGCATTTGCTACCAATGCCTACAGGCCTAATGGCAATATGGAACTCAAGAAATGACTTCTGAATGATGATTTCATGAGTATGTTCCTTTGGAGCGCCATGTGCATTGGACTGAAGGAAGAAGTCCAGTTGAAATGTTCAAAATAAAATACACATTTTAAAACCCAATTATTTTTTATCTTAACATATTCCAGCATCCACTCTACTCACTTTATTAAACAAAAACTAAATTGTGAAAGAATCTGCTCAAAAAGGCTTGGGAAACTGCAAGATAAGCAACATTATCTCAAATTAAACAAAAATTCATGAATGGTTTAAGCCTCATATGTATGAAATATTGAAACTACTACTTTTGATAACTAAGGCAGATATATTTATTAATTAAAACATTGATAGATTTCAACTAATGAAGAACAAGTGTTTCAAGGACTTCAGCCAATATTTTTAAAATCATATCCATATTGGGAAAGTCATCCAATTTAGGCATCTGTTTTCTAACAGTTATTTTGCTAAAGAACTGTTATGCATGCTACGCACACAACTCATAATTCTGCTACTTAAAGATATGTCACTATGCACAAATGCAAGAATGAAATTATCTGTATCATAACCAGGTATATAAGCTGATCCAGTGCCACTATAAAATTTTAATAGAAGAATGATAATGAAAAAACACGTAACTTACTTTTCTCCTTCATCGTGTGCCAATGCTGCCAGGAAAACAGATAAGCTATCATTCAAAAATAACTATTTCCCCTTTTAAGATGATTTTTAAAATTCTGCATGGCAAATTATCTTAATCCTGATTCTTTATACTAAAGCTGCCTGTATAAACTGTATACAAACTGCTTTGTCATCAAAGAATCCTGAAAATTGGGAAAAATAAACTGTTAAATTTATAGTCATATTACTTAAATGCATAATTATAGTTATTAAATATTTCCCAGCCATTTGTGATTTGCGGTGACCCTAAGTAGCTTACAGTATAATAAAATTAATCACTACAGGTAAGTTAGTAACACAGTCTTTAAATGAATCTCGCTTTCCTTTTGACTGTTTGTCAGAAGGTTGCAAAAGGTGATCACATGACCCAAGGATGCTGGAACCGTCATAAATATGAGCCAGTTGCCAAGCATCTAAATTTTGATCATGTGACCATGGGGATACTTCAATGATCATAAGTGTAAAAAATGGTTATAAGCCACTTCTTTTAATGCCATTGCAACTTCGATATATCCTTAGTTTGCATCTCTCTTTAGGCATGCTATAAAGACAATTTTCAACAATTATTTTAAAAATTATTTCAAAAATATATTAAAATTGATAGTTTCTATAAGTATATTACTATAGAAGTAAATCCAAAAAGTTGATTGTTAATATCTTCTGTGCTTGTACATTTCATAAATCCAATTGATGGATAGCAACAAGTTATGGAGTTAACTTTTGGGGAACTATTAACTGATTTTTATCATATCTGATTTTATCATATCTTACAATGATAGCTTAATCTTTTGTCCAGGCATTCAAAGTGGCATATATGGTTGTTTTCGTCTGCATTTTATCTTCACCACACAGCCTTATGAAGTAAGCTGGATTCACAAATAGCAACCAGCAGCTCAAAGTCAGTAAGAAAAACATCTGACTCACTAATTACCTACCTATATTTTAGCACATTATGATATGCAAAGCAGTTACTGAGAAATTTATGGTGCAATCTGTTTTGGGAGTCCAGAGAACTTAGTTTTGTAACCATGGTTAACTTCACCAATAGAGGGAAACAACAGGCAAACACAACCTATTTCATGACTGAACGGAAGTTTTTAATATCTGCCTTCCTATGTTAAAAGTTTTTTAAAAAGAAAATTTACTACTTTTTTAAAGATAAGACCAAATTTGAAAGGTGAGATGGAGACTTCAAAATTTAAATTAACATTTCAAAAAGAACTAAATCTTGGATTTAGTTTACTAAAAAAAAAAATCCAAGGATAAAAATAGCAATTCTCAATGTAATTGTAAAGAGAAATAGGAATAGGGGGGGAAAACATTTCACAAAGATAATATGAAACCATTTTAAAAAAACTTTTCACAAAATTTTTTATGCTTGAGTGCAGAATAAACCCAATGCTTCCATTTATATTAGCAGGCTCTAGTCCTAAACGTAGGTTAAGTCACGCTTGACAAATTCAGTTTCCTGCCAATTACTGTTAAGCATTCACACGGTATAATCACCGGGAACCCAGCGACGTATTTATGTTAGTAGATTCTATCAGAAGGAAATCTTAACGGCTCAAGCTGCTAAGTGGCTCCGCTCTTTCCAAAACATCTCTTTCGAAAGTTTATCAAAGGATGGTCAGAAAGGAAATTATTGAACATATGTGGGAACGAGTAGACTCGTATAGTTACATTACAGCATCGATAATCCCACGGTCCCCCCCCCCCCCAAAAAAAAGGCAATAGCCTTTTTTATTCCCAAATACGCGCGCCTGAGTAAACAATTAGTTTTTTCCATTACGTTTCCTAATCCCACTTCATTTTTGATTCTCTCTTGCCTTAGTGATTTTCAGAAGTAGAAAAATTAACCAGGTTTTTTTTTTGGGGGGGGGAAACATCGGTGAAATGCTGGGCATGGTTGTCAAATACAGATTTCTTAACATTTGGCGGAAAAAATAGGTTTAAGGCGGCAAGAGAACTACGCACGAGCAGAACTGGTTCTCAAACAGCGGAATAATTTCATACGCCATTTGTCAGGTTTGTTGATAGAGCGTCCAAAGGGGGGAAAAAAAATCGAAATAATCCAACCGCATTACAAAAGATGTCCCGTAATCCGCGAATACCTGAGCGGCAGAGATTCTAGCCGCGTTTTGGTCCCGATAGAACCGGCCTTGCTGTGCTAGACGCGGAGGAATGGCCGATCCTTTGCCCTTTAAGCGCATGTTCGCTTCGGACAATATATAGAGAACTGTAGGCAAAAGTAAAGCAAAGAGACCGCGTCTCTCCGCACCGGGCCCGGGCAGATTTGTGAAAGGAGCTCGGATCAGCGGAATCCAATCCGCCGTAATGATGTGCGAGCGCAACAAGACGCGCGCACGACGGCTACCGAACTTTCGGAGCTTGACACGTGATCCGAATCTTAAAGCTAAGGATTCTGCAACCTTCCAAGCGCGGCGGGCTCTCGGCCAATCGGAGCGCGTCGTCTGTCGGGTCTGCGAAGGGAAAGCGGGAAAGCTCGGCCGCGTCCAAGGAAGGAACACGAGGCCAAACGGTGGAAAAGTGTTACTGCTCCGACTATTCGGAGGTGGCAGTTTTTCCATCCGAAGAGCGTTACACGGAAGAGAAACGGCCTATTTAGTCGGAACTGGGAAGTCCTGCTGCGATGATATTGATTAACCTTATTCTTATTCTTATTCTTATTCTTGTAGGAAATTGCAACCATTCGCGGAAAAACTGTTATTTGGCAGAGGGCCTAGGATGAGACTGGCACAATAAATAAAACCCCTGAGTCTAAGATGGTTGTGGGAATCTCTCTGCAGGGCCACGTGCATCAAGTGCAGAGGAAAGAAGGCTGGCAATACCATCATGAATGGACTTACTTGAGAGCAGGCTCTCTTTGAGTTAGTTGTACTTACTGATGAATACAGGTATACAGGATTGCAAAGGTGGTTTCTTTTCCAGGTCAAGGCTTAGTGATTTTAGTAGGACAAGCTTGTGAACAATTGTAATGTGCTCAAGCTTCCTCCCCTCCATTGCAGACTCCTCTTATTTACCTTCTAAGAGACAGTCAGGGAGGAGGAAATCCAGTGGTGGAGGATTTTCCTCTGGGGACTTCTAATGGGTCGTGGCTTGTGAAGAAGAGCTATTCTCAAAATGTAACAATCCGTAAATACAAGCTCTTGAAGTCCTTAAAAAGGTTTCTTTGCCTAGCCCAGTAGGTTTTGTTGGTAGTAGTTTTATTCAAGCCTTTTGAGCTAGATGAAGAAGAAAAAATGTAATGCAAGCAAAACAACAGCTGTCATCCTCTGGGGATTTGTTGCTTGATGAATCAGAGGGAAAAAGGGAAGGGGACTAGGATAAGTAACAGGGACTAGAAAAGCAAGTTTCAGAGTATAGAACAACAAGGAATTGATAAGAAAGACCCTCACATATATGCTTTCTGTTGATTGGAAGCCAATGAGTCACCTTTAGGCCAATAGATAAAACTGGCATGAAATTGTGATACTGAGATCCTCAAAAATCATCTGGTTTTAGGAAAGGAATAGGGGCTTGCAATCCTTACAGATTGGGAAGAGCAGGGCAGTCCACAAATCGGGCTTGGGCCGAGTATGGATGCAAGAGTTGAAATCCTTAAGGCATCTTCATTTCTAGTTAGTTTATAGCAGTCGAACAGTTAAAGGCTACAATGCGAAAAGCCTTTAGAACAGGGGTGTCCAACCTTTCACCTTCCCTGGGCCACATTAGAAGATGAAAATTTGGTTTGGGCCGCACATAATTAAATTAAATAATAAATTAAATTAAATTAAATTAAATTAAATTAAATTAAATTAAATAATTAAATTAAATTAAATTAAATTAAATTAAATTAAATAATTAAATTAAATTAAATAATTAAATTAAATTAAATTAAATTAAATTATTATTTATTATTAATTATTTATTAAAAATTATTTATTTTTATTTTATAATTTTCCGCCAAATTTTGCGGGGAGGGGGAGAAAGCTCGCCCGCCTCGCACCTACCTCTCCTCCTGCAAATTATTTATTTTTTATTAATTTTCCGGCCAAATTTTGTGGGGTGGGGGGAGCGGGGAAGAAAGCTCGCCACCACGCCTACCTCTCCTCCTGCAAATGCAGCAGCGGTGGTGGCGGCAGCGGGGCAGAAGCAGGAGCGGCGGCGGCGGGGGGGCAGGGGCAGCGGCGGCGGGGGCAGAAGCAGCGGCGGGGGCAGAAGCAGCAGCGGTGGCGGCGGCGGCAGCAACAGCAGGAGGTGGCGGGCGGGACTTTTGGCTGCGGCTGCCCGCCTTTTCTGTTGCTTGCCCGCCCGCCTCGCGCCTACCTCTCCTGCAAATGCAGCAGCGGTGGCGGCGGGGGCAGAAGCAGCAGCGGTGGCGGGGGGGCAGAAGCGGCGGCGACGGGCAGAAGCAGCAGCGGTGGCGGCGGCAACAGCAGGAGGTGGCAGGGCGGGACTTTTGGGCTGCGGCTGCCCGCCTTTTCTGTTGCTCGCCTCGCGCCTGCCTCTCCTCCTCCTCCTCGCTGGATCTTTCATGAAGGTTGGGGTGGGCATTGGGCCGCATTACGAGGCGACTTGGGCCGCATGCGGCCCATGGGCCG